>NW_026067903.1:5222395-5307685 GCF_014885135.2 Alexandromys fortis | reverse complement strand
AAACAGAATAGAATTCTGGGCGGAAGAGGAAGTGAGGTCAGACTCTGCTCTACTTCCAGAGGGACCGAACAGCTCTGCACTCTGGAGCAGAGACACCATGATGGACGGAGGCTAGAATCTTCCCGGTAAGCGCACCTTGGGGTGCTTACACAGATAATTAGAAATGGGCTAAATTAATATGTGAGAATTAGCCTAGAAGAGGCTAGATAGAAATGGGTCAAGCAGTTAAATGAATACAGTTTGTGTGTTGTTATTTCGGGCATGAGCTAGCCAAGCGGCCGGGGTGTTGGGGACGCAGCCCCGCCGCTCCTATTTCAACAAAAGATGCAAATTTCATTGTACTAGTTCTTCCCAACTTACTCTATACAGTACTACTACTAAAACAAAAAATGAGTTCTTTGTAACTATCTTCACACACACGCACGCGCACACACACACACACACATCTAGGCTCAGCTAACAGTGAATGCATGGCTGATTGGACACCAGAAGTCAATTAAACAGCACGACATAACCCAGCATTCACTGATGATTTCTTTTTCATGCACTTTCGGACACACTAGGAATTTCCTAGGTCCATGTGAGGCAGTTCCTCAAAGAATAAAAGACACCTTAGCTTTCAAAAGATCTGAAATTAATTCACACCAGACCTCCTAGGAACAAAGCAGGGATGTCCACTCTGGTCACTTTTACTCATTATACTAGGTTTCAGTACAGAAAGAAAGAGCATAAATAACAATAAGCTTTAGAAGTTTCTAGAGCTAGGGATTTAGCTCTGTGGTAGAGCACAATTGTTTGGCATGATCAACACTCCTAGTCTGAGCCCCAGCACTAAAAGAACAAAGCATTCTAAAGGGAAAACAGGTCATATACAATGACTACAGGACTCATCTCAATAATCACTAGAAGACAGTAAACACACTGTTCTAAATAGTCAGAGGACATCTACGTGTACTGGTGCATGCCTGTAATACCAATAACCTTGGGAGAATGATAGACAAAGACAAGCTACATAGTAGATTCTATGTCCAAAATATTTATATCTTGATACTAGAGATACAACTCTCAGTGGTAAGAGCTGTTCCAGAGGATCCAAGTTCACAACACCCAGATTAGGCAACTCACATTTGTAACTACAGCTCCAGATCCAATGCCTGTGGCCTCTGCTGGCATCTGGATAGACTCATGCCCATACATACCTACATGCAGACACACATGCTACACATAATTTAAAACAATACACACAGAGGGAGCTTAATTTTAAAAGCATATACCACGGGGCTGGGAAGATGGCTCCGTGGATAAAGTACTTGCCATATATGTAACGAGGATATGAGTTCAGATATAAAAAATAAAGCCAGCATATCTATGGAGAGATGTGAGGCTGAAAGAGGCAAATCCCCAGAAGCTCACAGGCTAGCTAGCCTGGCTTACCAAACAGCAAACAAGGCTGAAGGTGAGAACTCACCCCTAAGGTTGTCTGCTGAGCTCCATATGCGCATGGTAGCTCAAATGCACCTGCACAAACACACAGAGATATATAAAAAGAATAGAGAGATTGGATGATTGATTTTTAAAGGCAACATACAAACCAGTAACCTTTCATTGAAGGATCCAGATGTCCTGTCTAGGAGATCTATCACACTTACCAGTGTGTCAGAAGAAAACAATCACAGGAAAGTAACGATCATGAAAGTCGAGGCCACTTAGAACACAAGAAGAAAGAGAGCAAAGAGGTGCCCTGCACCAACCCTGGGGGAATCTCATTAGAGAGCGACAAGTTTCTACACAGGGTCCACAGGTCGGCTCTTATTGTCAGAGGGTACAGGTGTCACACAAGCAGGGCCAGGCATCATGGGAATGCTGAGACTTTTAAGGCAGAACCTGGCAAACAGGTAAGGCTGTGGAAGACAGGGCCAGGGGAAGAATATTCTAGGCATGTTTGCATCAAGAGCAAAGGTGACCATTGACATGGAGTTGATATTAGATACTCAAGGGTACTGAGAACTCAGAAGATGAAGATGGGCTCTGAGAGCCCTAGACTGGGAAACCCTAAGACTTCAGGGCTGCTTGCCCTTTCAATGCAGAGTGTGCTCAGTCCTACCTGCTATTCTGCCTCCTCAATCCCTCCTCCCCATTTCACCAGCCTTCCAACACAGGCCTACCTTCTCAGAGGCTTTCTGACTATCCCTGCTTCCAAATATCCCTTTCTCCTACCTCATTCTCCACCACATAGCTCGCTTTACTGTCAGGACCCATTTCTACCTAAAAGAACAACTCTGTCTCTTTAGCTCCTCTACTGTTACTGTGTAAGGTCCTCCCCTCCACATCTCCACAAGCAGGCCCTGTGACAATGAGGGTCTCACCTATATTGCTTAGCACTCCACCACAAAGACCTAGCGTCCTAGCACCGAGCACACTCTGAGTAAATGCTAGAAGAGTGGGAGAACTAACCAAGCGGAAAAGAGAGAAAAGGAATGTCAAGAAAAGCACCTTACAAATCACGGTGCACTGTGCCAATAAACCACTAATGTCCTGCAAGTAAATTTTCCCCAAGACCTGAGCCATTATCACAGTAATTTCAATTACAGCCATTGTTCAATTACTCCATTACAGTTTAGCAGAGTAGCTTCTGGAGACCACAGATGTTAGAGCAGCAGCAGCAGCGGTGGTGGCGGTGACAGCAGCAACAGCAGCAGCAGAGGCACAATTCACATACAGAAAGACACTGTCCTTAAGGTAGGTGACAGAGGGTCTCTTGCATTCTCACTGAGAACCGACTTTCAATCCTACTTTCAAAGAAGGAAAGTCAAGCTACTTTGATCCCTGGGCCCTATCAGGGCCGAGGGAGCAAAGGTCATTTCCCTTGAGAAGACTGTATGATGCTCAACGTAGCCTGAGCACACTGACCACAGCTGCATCAGCTCCCATGCTCTGCCCATGGGAAATACGCTCTCAGGCATGTGCTTTCAAGGAGCAGGGAAGCCCTCTCCTGCCCTGGCCACACTCTCAGTTAAGGTGTTTTCCATTCAAATGAGTTTACATGTTCACAAGTTGGAGCCTGTGCTGGCTGGAGTTCTGCACTCAGAACCTTTACTGACCCAGTGCAGTGAGGCTTCTCTTCAGCGATGCTGATCTCTGTAACAATTAACAAAACTGTCATGTCTTGGCACTCCCTTGTCCAAACAAATTAATTCCTCAAACTCAACCCTTCGGGACACATGCAAAATATAGTCAAATCCTTGATTACACACAAACGCACATGTACGTGCGCGCACATACACAAACAGCCCCTCCTGCTTCCTGATAAGAGTCCTTGTTCTCTGAAGCTGCATGAACCAAGCCTCAACTATCTTCATTTTTCCCAGCTTTTTTGTCTTCTGAGAGCCCACAATAATGGACCCATAATCCCACCATAAGCTCTGCTAACAGCATTCAGAGGCTTTTCTGGCCCTAAATTTTAAACTCTTTCACATTGTTTTCTCAAACTTCCCAAGGGCCTTGAGAGTCACAGCAATGATTTCTCACAACAATGGCTCCATGTCTCAAGACCTACTTAGTTTAACTCTTTTCCTGCTGCTGCGATAAAAAATAAATAAAAATAAACCCACAAAACCCTCTAACAAAAGCAATTTAAAGAGGAAGCAGAGGACAGTGAAAGCATGCTGCTCTCAGCTCCTTTCCTCCGCTTACATACTCCATCCAAAACCCCAGCCAGGGGATGGCGCCACCCACAGTGGATGACTCTTCCTACCCCAGTTAACGCCATCAAAATGGATCCCCCACAGGGATACCTAGAGGTCCACTTCCTGGGGGACTCTGGAATCTATCAAGTTGACAATTAACACTGGTCATCATAAAATAGTTCCAGTTTACAACTGGCACCCCAGGACGGCGGTTAATAACGCCCCTTTGCTCTCCAGTACCCTGATAAAAAAAATTACATAGGATGACTCGTTGTCGAGGAGATAATGTCCACTAAAACATGAGGTAAACGGCATGAACTTAACAAAAACCCACTAACACTATACACCAGACACAGCTAATTGTATCTAAACGTTGAAAATGACAATTATATTATGGGTGTCAAGTAGACAGATAAAGAGCAATGTATGGTCTGATATTAAGTCTTAAGTGTCACTACCTGGAGGCTGGAGAGATGGCTCAGAGGTTAAGAGCACTGACTGATCTTCTAGAAGTCCAAGTTCAATTCCCCACAACCACACGGTGGCTCATAACCATCTATAATGAGACTTGGTGTCACTACCACGTACAGACAGAAAGATCAGGTCTGCTCTTTGATCTTCTCTATGACTTAGAATGAAGAGTGAACTATCCCATGAGAGGTTCAAGCTACCACACATTTCATGACACTCAGCATGAGCCCCTCCGATAAACTGGTTAAAGTTACAGATTCCCTAAAGCACAGCCACATTCTCTGAATGTTCTGCACTGCCTGGGTTTACCTTCTCCAACTCTGCATCAGACCAGCTCGTATGAGATGCTCCCCTGGAAGTGAGATAGCAAAGGTACTTCGGCATGCACGGCTGACAACAGGCTTGTATGAGGAAACTTACAAGATTAGTGAACTTTCCTAAATTTTACAGGCAGATCCCTGGAGCTCACTGGCCAATCTAGCCCAAGTGATGAGCTGGAGGGTCCATGAGAAATCCAGTCTCAAGTAATAAGGTGGAGGCTAGAAAGATGGCTCGGCAGCTACAAGCACAGACCGTTCCTCTAGAGAACCCAAGTTCAGTTCCTGGAACCAAGTTAGGTGGTTCAGAACTGCCTGTAACTCCAGCTCTAAAGGATCCAATGCCCTCTTCTGATCTACGGGCACTGCATTTGTGTGCACATACCCACACGCACATATCAGCACCCACACATACACACCATTAAAAATAAATAAGAAATAAGATGGAGAACAAATGACTAAGACAATTGACACTGACCTCTAATCTCAACAACAATGCAAATATGTCTGCATCTACCCACAGGAACACACACTCACATGCTTGCGCGCGCGCGCGCGCGCGCACACACACACACACACACACACACACACACACACTCTGAAGAGAAAAACAGAAGATTTGAGGTCTAGCTGTAGGCTTAAAGAGGAAAATCCTGAGATAAAAGTCAAACTATGAGGTGTCAACAAAAACACGAACTCTTACACACGAATCTGAAGTTCTCCAGCTTAATCCACTCCAGCTGGAAGACGACAAAGGGGAAGGGAAGCCTAGACATCTGGCTGAAGACTAGAACAATTCCTGGAACATTCAACTCCTTTTTGTATACAAATGTTCTTAGGGTGCGAGCTGGGGGAGAATGATTTTGAAACAGCATCCAAGAAGGCAAGAGAAACTTCTCTGCACAAAAGCATACAAACTGAGTTCAGTTGGCAGCTGGTCACTTGCAGCTTGCCACCCGTGGGGAAGAAGAAAACAAGATGGCAAAGTCTCATGTCTCACCTGGCTTTGAGTCCTCTACTTCACACATTCCAGGTTGCCCGATTTCTCAGTAAAACCTCAGTGGGCCTGGCAGCTCTTCCTGGAGCTGGGGCTCATGGATGCAGAAAAAGCCTTCAGGGTGAGTATAACCTTATCTAATGTGGGTGGCTAAATAGAAGCTGTCAAGGATCCCTCGGGAGAACAACACTGCTGCCCATCGCTAAGTCTCATGGGCACCCAGATTCTGATCTGCCAGATTAATTCCTACAGAAGAGCTAGGGCTCTTCAAGTATACCCAAGTCCACACCCTGGAAACTGAAAACAGGATGAGCAGGCAGATACTTTCGAGGATACCTGGGCAGGTATTAAAGAGACACAGAAAACAGCCTAAGAGGGCCCTCAGTGGCCAAGCTGTTTTGTTAAATGTGAATAAAAGGATTATCCATGGGCTGGAGAGATGACTCAGTGGTTAAGAGCATTGCCTGCTCTTCCAAAGGTCCTGAGTTCAATTCCCAGCAACCTCATCTGTAATGAGATCTGGTGCCCTCTTCTGGCGTGAGGGCATACACAGACAGAATATTGTATACATAATAAATAAATAAAAATTTAAAAAAAGAAAAAAAAAGGATTATCCATATGCCTAGGTACGCCTTTCCTCTAAGGAGCATATAAAAAATTAGCATGTATATATAGATACAAACCTGTATCTATTTGTGAATATCTAAAATGGGAGGGAACAGGAAACTGTGCAAGTCCACAGATTTAAAATGAAGAAATTTAAGGAAAACAAGAAAACAAAGACTGGTGCAGAGGTCACACAAACAAACCAGGCTTAAAAAAGAATGTCCTTGGGTGCTACCTAGTTCAGTAGGTGGAGTGCTTGCCTGGCGCGCATGAGGGCCTGGCTTGATTCCCAACACCACATAAACCACGGGTATACCTGTGATCCTAGCCTCAAGTGGTGGAAGTCAAAGGATCTAAATTCAAAAGTCATCCCTTGGTTATACAACAAGTCTCAGGCCGGCCTGGGCTACACAAGACCCTATCTTAAAGAAGAAAAATAAGAGTCTGTCAATAGCATACAATGGTGAAGATCCCCTTACTAAGAAGAAAATTCTAGGCAGCTTTCTAATGAGAAGAATCTCATTAGAAAAAATGTGTTGGGAAATATTTTCAGGTGTGTGACTTTTGTTTATGCTGCATTTGATTAACTATAAAGCTGTGTTACTGTGTCTGTCTAAAACACCTGATGGTCCTAATAAAGAGCTGAATGGCCAATAGTGAGGCAGGAGAAAGGATAGACAGGGCCAGCCAGCAGAGAGTATAAATAGGAGAAAATCTGGGAGGAGAGAAAACAACGAGCAACAAGAGAACAAGGAGAGGAGGACATCAGGGGCCAGCCACCCAGCAAGCCATGGAGAAAGAAGTAAAGAAAGGTATACAAAAATAGAGAAAGATAAAAGCCCAGAGGCAAAAGGTAGTCAGGTTAATAGTTAAGAAAAGCTGGCAAGAAACAAGCCAAGCTAAAGCTGGGCATTCATAACTAAGAATAAGCCTCTGTGATTTATTTGGGAGCTGGGTGGTGGGCCCCCCAAAAGCCAAAAGAACAAAACATCACACAACAGCTAAGTTTGCAGTGTCTGTATACTAGGTCAAGATAGTAGAGGGAAGAGAAGGAGAAGAAGCCTATATCCAAGGGGATTAAAAACACAAAAGCAGCATGGAAAGAACTAAAACTTGTTTATGTGCAGTGTATACCAAGGATGCAGATGAGCAGTGAGGAAAAAAAGGACTGATGTCAGCTTCTGTCTTAGGGCTTTTACTGCTGTAAAGAGACACCACAACCACGGCAACTCTTGTAAGAAAACTTTTTTTTTTTTTTTTGGTTTTCCGAGACAGGGTTTCTCTGTGGTTTTGGAGCCTGTCCTGGAACTAGCTCTTGTAGACCAGGCTGGTCTCGAACTCATAGAGATCCGCCTGCCTCTGCCTCCCAAGTGCTGGGATTAAAGGCGTGCGCCACCACCGCCCGGCTTGTAAGAAAACATTTAATTGAGGAGTTAGCTTACAGTTTCAGAGGTGCAGTCCATTATCATCATGATGTGGAGCAGGTAGGCATGCAGGCAGACGTGGTGCTGGAGCTGAGAGTGCTACATATTGCAGGCAACAGGAAGTCAACAGACTGTCACACTGAGGGAAGCTTGAGCAAAGGAGACCTCAAAGCCCACCGACAGTGAGTGACACACTTCCTCCAACAAGGCCACACCTCCTAATAGTGCCACTCCCTTTGGGGACCATTTTCTTTCAAATCACCACCTCTTCTACAAGTACCTGAGAAAATTAACGTTATCAAATGGAAAGGTTTGTTTCGAGGTTCCTGGGTCCATGACAACAGGTCTGAGGCATACAAAGTAATGTTGGAAAAACCTCTCATTCACCTCCTGGACAGAAACTCAAGGTGTGAGAAAGAGAAACTGGCCAGGGTCTTACATTCCCCTTTGGAGCATGCCCTCAATGACTCTAGCTCTTAAAGTGTCCACTACCCCTCAACAGTGCCAAGCCTTTAACACTCAGATCTTCAAGAACTTTTAAGCACCAAATATGACAGTATGATCCACCCCGATAGATAATCTTGGTAAGAATTACCCTAGAGGGGTAGTAAATACATTTCTGCCTCAAAAAAAAAAAAAAAAACAAAACGCCCTCAGTGACTCCTCAACCCTGTTGGGTGGGGAATGGTGGTCTCATGCCTATTATTCTCCAAACAGTATTAAAAAAAAATAGCCATAGTCAAACCTTAGGAAAGTTAAGAAACAAAAGAAGAGGCTGGAGAAATGGCTCAGCAGTTAAGAGTACTTGCTGCTCTTCCAGAAGACCAGGATTCAATTCCCAGCACCTACATGGCAGCTCACAACTGTCTGTGACTCCTGTTTCAGGACGGGAGTCACACATTACATAGAGACATACATTTGAGCAAAACACCAATGTACATAAAATTAAAAAAAAAAAAAAGAAGAAAAGGGAAAAAAGGCTGTGTGTGGTGGCTTGAGCCTGTAATTCTAGCGCCCAGGAGGCTAAGACACAAGATCAACATAAGCCAAGGCCAGGGTGGGCTCACACAGAAAGTTCAGGCAGCCTGCAATATAGCTCAGAAGTTAAAAGCTCATCTACTAGTCTTGCAAACGGCCCAGCTTTGGTTTCTAGCACCCAATGGCAGCTCACAGCCAACTATAAGTCTAGCTGCCACACCCTCTATTGTTTTTTTTGGGGGGGGGGCTCCTGAACTCATGTGTATATACCCACACAGACACACAAGCATATGCATAATTTAAAAAAGAATGAAGCCCATATAACACTGACAGCTTTGAGTAAGTTTAAATATAACTAGAATGGTAGGATTTGGTGTATTTATGTTTGTTCTGTCTGACTGCGGGACTTTAAGTTCAAAACAATGAGTTGTATCTTTATGTATAAAAAAAAAGAAGACACTTGCATATTCATAGAAAAGCGCCACATTAGCATAGTCCCTTGTCTGTATGTGTATGAGAGACAGACACAGCTCCGAGTCAAAAGACAGAACCTTTCACAGGAAGTAAAACGTAGACCACATAAGATAACGACACCTGCTGTCACAAACTCCTGCAAGGGCCAGGAGACCTCCCGCTACACTGCTCTCTGAGACAAGAAAAGCCCCTGCCATCTGTCTGCCCAGGTAACTTCCCACTCCCAACTACTCTTGGTATAGTTGTGTAGCCGGGCCTCCGCCACGCTGGACCAGACTTGTTGCCCGTCTTCTGCCATGTGGACACACTGGCTCAGTCCAGCAACTCTGTATGGGAGTAAGCCTTCCCTCTTATTTCTATCTCTATTCAGAATAACTCAGAGGCCATGACCAGTAAGACACCTTTCCAGGTTCACCAGAAGAAGCTGTGTGTACCCACAAGCTAGAGTCCGTATTTTCCTCCTATTTGTCTTCTCATCACCCAGTGTAAGAGCAGACAGACAGCATTCTGCAGACATGGGAAAGGCAGGCAGGAAGGCCAAATACAAACTTCATTAAGAAATGAAACTGGTGTGGTGGCGCACGTGCCTCTAATCCCAGCAATCAACAAAGCAGAGGCAGGAGGATCTCTGTGACTTCAAGGCCAGCCTGGTTTAAAAAGCGAGTGCCAGGACAGCTGGGACTGTAACACAGAGAAACCCTGTCTCAAAAACCAAAGGGCGGGGGGGGGGGGGGGGGGGAGAGAAAACACAAGACATGGCTCCTTCTGAAAAGAAGGAAAACACCAGCAATTTCCGAGTAAAATGTCCAAAGACTTGTTACCAGAGGCAGAGAAAGCCTTGTGCTGACACAATGCACTAAGTCATGTGAGAGTCTGGTCAAAACTTTATTTTCTCTACCTAATCAGGAAAAGTCCTCAGACAAGGGCAAAGAAAGGCAGAGTCTTCAACGGCCCCAATCTGTGCCTAAGTGTCCAGTGTCAGAGTTAATTTTATGATTTAGAAAACTGTGCTCTGGGTAAAGACACGTGCTAACAAACCTATCTACCAACCTGAGTTCAGAACCCACGTGCAGGAAGGAGAACATTGACTCCAGCAAGCTGCCCCTGACCTTCACATGTGCACCGTACATACACATGCTAAATAAAACGTTAAAAAAATGTGCCCTCTAAGTTGTTGATAATGGCGGGTGACACCGGGGAAAGAGTATAAAGGAACTCTCTGGACTAGGTTTTATAAATTTATTATAAATATAAAATCATTTTGTGCTTAAAAAAAAAGTTGTAGAGCAAGTTGCTTATTTAACTTACTTTCTCTACTGCGTTTCCCCTCCCCCACCCCCGCCTTGTAAACTGAGTGGGAATTCTTGTCTGAATGCTCCTCACCAACTAGTCCCAGATCCCGACAGTGCTTAGCATGCAGAAACCCTACAACAGACCCAAACAGAAGCAGATCAATAATGCACTACAAATCTCAGGCTTGCCTTTAGTTTTTCCCTTTATCCTGCTCAGCTTTCGTTACTCTATAAAGAAAAATCTAGGGGCTGGGGAGATAGGTCAGTCAGTAAAGCACTTGTCTCGGGAACACAAGTACCAGAGTTCAAATCTCCAGAAACACACTGGGAATGCAGAGGCAGGAGGATACCTGGGATCTCCAGCCCTCCACATAAGCTCCAAGCCACATAGATGGTCTCAAAAAAAAAAAAAAAAGGACCAGTTTCCAAGGTACAATACCTGATGTTGACCTCTGACCTGCACACATACACACACCACACACACACCTCTGCACATACATAAACATGCAGACATACAGACACACAGGATAAAACTTTGAGGAGCTAGAAAGATGGCTGAGGTTCAGATCACTTGCCACTCTTACACAGAAGATGCAAGTTTGGTTCCTAGTGACAATACTGGGCAGCTCACATCTGACTGTAACTCCAGCTCCAGGGGATCTGACACTCTCTTCTGTCCTCCACAGACACGGCACTCACATGGCACACTTATACACAGACATGTGCACACATACACATAAATTAAGCCTTAAACAAACAAACAAAAAACCCTTTGTTTTTGCTTACAAATAAGTGGGATAGCTTTGGTGCTCACAACGTGTACCCTAACATCTGTCTCTAAGAGGCTGAATGCCTTCTCCCGGGCCTGATGGGGGTCTGCAAGAGATAACTGAAGCAGCAGGCAGCTAGGAGATCTCTCAAGGCCAAATAGCCAACACTGCCCTCAGAAAGTGCTTTAATCAAGAGGAACCACAATTTGTTTAGTCCAGAGCTGGATGTATTCTCCAGGGCGCTGCTATAAACAATAGAGCAATCAGCCAGCAGCGGGGACGAGGACCCTAGAGAAACAATGCAGGGCAGGGTGACATGGGCAGAGCTACAGCGGTGCCTCCCAGGGGAGCAACGGGAGATGTGGCACTACAGGAGGGGGCAAAACCTTAATGACGGAGGCCAGCCAATCAAGTCAGCGGCTCCCTGAAGGTAGGAAAACCAGTACCCAAATCTGCTAAAATACGTTCATCTAAATGTCTAGCAGCCATCAAAAAAAAAAAGTAAAAAGAAAAAAAACAAGGCATGCAAAGAAACAGGAAAGGCTCATACATCTGAAAAAAGTAACGGACTGCCTAAGAGTGTAACCAGATGATAGGCTGCAGGGTTTGCTCCGACTTAAAAAAATAAAGGGGACTGGAGAGATGGCTCAGCCGTTAGGGGCACTGGCTGCTCTTCCAGAGGACCTAGCTTTGATTCCCAGCACCCGCATTGCAGCTCGCAACCATCTGTAACTGCAGCTCCAGGAAATCCAACACTCTTTCTGGCCTGCAAGACTCCAGAGAAGCATGTGGTGCACAGACTAGACATGCAGCCAAAACACCCATGCACATAAAAAAGTGTGACGACCCTGATAACATCTGTGATCCCAACGCTAAGGAGGCAGGGGCAGCCGGAGCTTGAGTTCTAGTGTGGTTTATCTACATGGGGAGGTCCAGGTCAGTCAGAGCTACAAAGTGAGAACTTATCTCAGATTACCGCCACAAAAACAAAGAACCATGGCAACACTGTGGTGGATATCAAATCCCAATAGAGAGAAATTTAAGACCAAAACTAGAGGTAAAAAGTACAAAAGAAGTTAAAAAAAAAAATCACAGGAGCAGCTCATGTTGGGCCATTTTATGTGACAACTTGGCAGGGTTAAGGGATGCCCAGTGAGTTGAGAAAACATCACGTCTGGTGTGTTCCTCTGTTTCTAGGAGATAAGCATGTGAACTGGTAGACTGAGCAGAGGTGAGCATCATTACCGATGTGGTCGGACACGTCTCTTTGGGTGGAGAAGTGAGCAAACCTGCTTCTTTCTAAGCAAGAATATTCTGCCTCTGGATTCTGATCTTTGTTCTTGGGTCCTTGGACCTGGGCAGGGATAGGAGATTACATACCTTCAGCTCACCGTACACTTGGGTATTTGGACTCTGACTAAATTATATCACCAGCTGTCTGATCTGATGACTTGAAGGTTTCTCATGGGACTTCTGTCTTTATCCCAGGAGCCGGTTCTTATAATAAATCTGCCTAGGCTACAGTTTAGACCTTAAATATCCCCAAAAGGTGTACACAGTAAAACCTTGTCCCCTGCATGTGGCACCACTGAGAACTGGTGAGCTCTTTAATAGGTAGGGTCTAGAGAGGAAGCTCAGTCAATGCCCTTCCTGTCTTTGTTTGTAAGGGGGACTTAGGAATTCTGTTCGCTTGCTTTGATTTTTTGAGATAGTCTAGGTGAGTGGGGCAGTCTGGCCTTGAACTCATAAGGATCCTCCTGCTTCTGCTTCTCTAAGGTTGGGACTATCAGTAGGCAGCATCACACTCCTGTCTGTCTTTGCATTCGCCACCATGACGACATACAGTTCCACCACCATGGGCCCGACGGCAACAGGACCAAAATGTCCATGAACCCCAAACTCTGAAACCATGAATTATGGTAAGTTCTCTTTCTCAGGCATTTTCTCAGTGACAGAAAAATTTTCTCAGAGACTGACTAGCACAGCTCATATGTAAAATAAAAGAGAAAAAAAATTCACTACAGAGTTTTGGGATGGCGGAATGCACAAATATGTACACCTACTACATATACATTTCCTATAGAGAAGCCCAAAACAACAGTAGATATAAGCTAGCAGAATAAAGAATTAGCAAAACTGAAGCTAGATCAACACAGGTGGTGTAAGCTAAACAACAATGAACAGAACTAAGAAAGGGGAATCGCAAATGTCACACTGGCACACGTAATGGGTATATGAGGAGGGGAGGAAAACAAAGGAAGAAAAATCAAGGCTGAATGCCTACTAAATTTACTGGAAAACAACCTACATATCCAGGGGGTTCAAAGAAACACAAACTCCAAACTCATACCATTTGAAAATGATAGAAAGTTAAACAACAAAAACCACCTAGGGAGCATCTAGAGAAAATGACATTATCACAAATGAGGAGCTCCAATAAGAGCCATAGCCAGCTTCCTCTTCCTCGCAGAAATAACAGAGACAGAAGGCATTCAAAAAAAAAAAAAAAAAAAAAAAAAAAAAAAAAAAAACAAAAAGCCAGGAGCTGGAGAGATGGCTCGGTGATTAAGAGCATTTGCTGCTCTTGGAGAGGACAGACTTTTGGTTCCCGGTATCAACACGGCAACTCACAAATGTCTATAACCCAATTTCAGAGGCTCTGACGCCCTCCCTTCTGGCCTCAGGCAAGCACATGGTGCACATGCAAACATTCATGCACACAAAATAAAAATAAATGAAGTGTGCTTACTCTTGCAACAGACTTAAATTCAGTTCCCAGCACCCAGATTAGGCTGCTCACAACCACCCATAACTCCAGTTCCAGGGGATCTGATGCCCTCTTCTGGCCTCTGTGGGCACCCACACCCACACACAGACGTACACACCACACAGATTTCTTAATGTAAAATATATTATATATTTTTAAATTATATATATATATATAATTTAAAAATGAAAGTCAAATAAAAGTACTCCAAAATAAACAAAAACAGAATCCATTGCTAGCCATCCCAACTTACAAGAAACTACAAAGGGCATCCTACAATCTGACAAAAGTGACCTCGAAAGCTTAACTCAAACAACCCACAAGGAACACCAGTGATTATCCAACTATAGCAGACACTATAAATCTATTTTTTATTTTTTATTAACTAATTTTAATGTAAGTATATAAAAATAATAGACATAATGTATTGCCGAGTCTATAAGATTGGGAAATGCATGAATAATTGCCAACAACGGCACAGGGGAGGTAAGTGGTAATAAAACTTCCACAGGCCAAGGAAAGTAATGACAGATGGTAAAAATATAATTAACAACAATATATAATGGCAGATGTGAGATCGTAATTACAGCACGATGTTGAGTTTGGAACACTAGTAGATGTAAATATGTTTAACAATAACACCAGGAAAAAAAGCGTAAAAGGAAACAGGTATCAAGGAGTGGCATTTAATCTTAATTGTGTGCATGTGGTACAGGACAGGGAAGGGCACATATGTGGAACTCAGAGGACAACTGTGTGGAGCTGGTTCTCTCCTCGCACCTCTATTCAGGCTCCAGGATGGAATTCAGCCCATCAGGTGGTGGCAAGGGACCCACTGAGCCATCTGAGCAGCTATATGGGACTAGAATTACGATAACTCAGTCTAAAGCTGACTTTGATATGCTAAAACAAAACAAAAAACATTAAAAATACCTCAAAATGGTGAAAACATTTTTTTTCCTTTTTATTGTTTTTATCGAGCTATATATTTTTCTCCACCCCCCCCCTCACTTCCTTCCTCTCTCCCCTTCTACCCTCTCCCATGGTCCCCATGTCCCCAGTTTTCTCAGGAGATCTTGTCTTTTTCTATTTCCCATGTAGATTAGATCCATGTATGTCCTCTCTTAGGGTCCTCTTTGTTGTCTAGGTTCTCTGGGATTGTGAATTGTAGGTTGGTTTTTCTTTCTTCGGTCGAGGGGCATTTAGGTTGTTTTCAGGTTTTGGCTATGACAAACAATGCTGCTATGAGCATAGTTAAGCATATGTCTTTGTGGCACGATTGAGCATCCTTTGGATATATACCCAAAAGTGGTATTACTGGGTCTTGAGGTAGGTTGCTTCCTAATTTTCTGAGAAATCGCCAAACTGAATTCCAAAGCAGCCTGCACTTGTACCAGCTTGCAGTCCCACCAGCAATGCAGGAGTGTTCCCTTTACCCCACATCCTCTCCAGCATAAGCTGTCAGCAGTGTTTTTGATCTTGGCCATTCTTACAGGTGTAAGATGGAATCTCAGAATTGAAAATACCATAAATTGTAAATGCTACATCTGAATTTTATTAACAGCCAGGCAGTGGTAACACAGAGCCAGGGCTACACAGAGAAAAAAACAATTTGAGAAAAGTAGAGGGAAAAGAAGACATGAAATATGAAAGACAAAAAAAAAACAATAAATCTAACTACATCGCAATAAACATTAGATATGAATGGACCAACAAAAAGATTAAAAAGTGATTGAAATGAATGAAAAAAATCTATCACATGCTGTTTTCAGGAAGATTGTAGCTTCAAAAACATATCAGACAATAAAACAATGAAATAACAACGTATAATGGTAGCCAGGCCTTAACTGTAGCACTTGAGAGGCAGTGGCAGGTAGATTTCTGAGTCTAAAGTCAGCATGGTCTACAGAGCAAGTTTCTAGGACAGCCAGGGCTACACAGAGAAACCCTATCTCGAAAAACAAAAACAAACAAAAAAGATGTATACAGACTCAGCCACTTTGACAGCTGACTTTCCTTAAATGAGTGAATGGAGTCACCATATGACCCAGAAATCCCGGCAATTCTGCTTTTCAACAGATCCCCAAAAGAAAGAAAAACACAAAAGTTCATGGGTGCTTACAGCTTTATCACCAAGAAACAGAAGATACAGAAAACCCAACATCCATCAATGGGAAAACACAAATTTGGTGCATCCATATAAAGAGACACCATTAGAGACTGATAAGGTGGCTCAGTGGGTAAAGGGCTTGCTCTGTGATCCTGGGGACCTGAGTTTGGATCCCCAAAGCCCACATAAAAGCCAGGCATGGTAACATTGCCTAAAACATAAGAGGTAAAGAGACAGCTGGATCCCTGAGACTTGCTGGCCAGCCGATCAAGCCAAACAGGTTTAGTTAAGGACCCTGACTCAAAAAATAAGGTAAAAAGGACTGTTAAAGAGTATTGTTGCACATCCAGAGAATCAGAATTCCATTCCTAGCACACATGTGAGTAACTCCAGCTTCCAAGGTGTCCTCTCCCAGCCCCGACAGTCACATGCACCATGAGCACATATACACAGACACATAAATAAAAAATTTTTAAAAATGTGGAAATTAATAACTGAAGATACAGACATCAAAATATGCCCTACACATGCACCTATACACATAGGTACACAGACACCATTCATCTGAAGAAAGAAATGAAAGGTTGATCTAAGTCACATCACAGCTGGACTGTGAACGCATGCTAACAGAAAGACAACAGTCACAAAAGACCACACATTACACAATTCCAGTATGTAGAAGCTCTGATCAGGGATATCTGTAGACAGAAAGTAGATCAGTGACAGCCTAGGGCAGGGAAGAGAGGTACTGTGATAGCTAAAGGGTACAGAACTCGAACCCACGGCCTCATGCATAGTGGGCAAATCCGCCATCACTCAGCACTCCACCCCAGCAGGGTAACGGATGTAAGTGTCGGAGTGTAGACACCCTCTCCCCTTAAAAAATGAATTATCTGCAAATGGATGAACTGTTTAGTATGTAAACTATAACCCAATAGGGCTGTTTTAAATTTTTCCATACACATTCTTGCTGAAGCAAGAATCACTTGAGCAGACAATGTGTTTTAGAGACGTGGCATGTGGCCCTGAGTCAGGCACGTGGACACAGAATCACCCCCATGCAGAGATCCACGATGCTTACTTGGTATTCCTGTTTCGGTACTGTGTTTGACCATGCAGAAAGCTCAATAGCATCCTACTCACACCGGCACGTGACACACTGAATTGTTCTGGTCCCATTCTCCCAAACCCGCCTACAACTTTCCCAGCCTGACCATTCCAGGTACCTGGAATTCTCTCTCATTTTTATGTGGGAATCCAGCATGTCCTGATGAACTGGCTCTCTGCCCTGAATCACAGCTTCCTCATTATGCTTGTTTCATGAGCTAGCTAGCTCTGATTCTCCAAGTAGTGAATGCAGATCATACCAAACTAGCACCCCTAAGGAGCTGTACACTGTGTTTTCCAGTGGCACCTTGAGCCTGCCTCAGAACCGTGTGCCGGTCAAAAACAAGCTTCTCCTAATTACAAAGCACACATGCTCTATTTCAGAATTCAGCCCTGCACCTGACATGGTCACTGCCTGCCCTGGCCTCTGCCTCCACTGTTCCGGGGAGCGGACCTAATAGCTACGGACATAAGCCCCAACCACGAGTCAACTACATAATGAACGCATGGCCTTGACAAGTGTCTCAAGCACTCTGCTTCGATTTCTCCAGCTACAGAAAAGAGGCAGTAATGTTCCTGAGGATTATGAGGATTGAGTGACTAATATACATGGAACAGGACGGGCACCATTATCGCCTCTGGCAATTCCGTATTTGTCGACCTTCACTTTCCTGCCCGTCCTCCTACAAAGCCATGGGGACTCTCCTCATTCTCAAGGCTTGTAACAGAGCACCGGGCACAGGACAAGAATACGGAAGGAACCATACATACAGGCGTATGTAAGGAGAGACAGAAAAAATAAGCTTCCGTAGGCCCAGCAGTGTTAGAGATATTAGAAATCCCTTTCAAAACACAAGATGGAATATGTGGAACCGGGTCTGCCCTGGAAAATCCAGGCTGTCTCACTGTCAGAACTCTCTAGAAAGAATCCAATACTCAACAGTTAAGAGTGGTTACATAAACGATAGCAATCAGCACAGGGGATTTTACACAAGCCAACAGAAGGCCTGGGCTAACCCCTGCACCTGAACGGCACACAGAGCAGAAAAACAACATGGGGAAGACTGCAGAGAGCAACAGCCAAGAGGACGGACCATGCCCAACCCTGCACGGGGAAGGCACTGCTACCTTTCCAGTTCCTCTCTCCATGTTAAAGATAATCACATAATCATAAATTACAATTGATGGAGCTTTAAGAAAGAAAACTAGTGTTGCTACTAATACCTAGGAAATGATATCAAAAGCAGAGCGATTCTAAGACAAGACACAGTGGGAAGAGTTGAGTTTCTGTATTACTCAAACTCTGAATAGGTAACTTTCCTGATAATAAAAAAAAAAAAAAACCAACAACAACACTAAAGTACTTTTGTTACAGTGAATTTTCTTAACAGAGAGTCATTTGTTTTATTTATGTCAAGAACAATCATCACTTTGACTCAAGAGTCTTCCTAATTAAGTCCTCTCATTAGGTGCAATCAAAAAACAGAAACAATGCCAGAGAGCCAGCTCAGGGCATGAGGGTGCCTGCCCTCAAACCTAACGACCTGAGTTCAATACCCGGAACCCAAGGCAGGAGGAGTGAGCCAGCTCCCGAAAGCTTCCCCTGACATCAAATTACACCCAGGCGACACACATACGAAATAAATAACTAAGAAAATGTATTTTTTTATTTTAAGCTGAAACCTAGAAAGTATACCCCCAAGAACTTGCCTGTAGCAAATTTTTTACCCATATTTCCCCAGTGCCCCCTAAATTAGAACCCAACTCAGAAAAAAATAAAAAAGTAGGAAAGAATGTTAGACTCACCCACGGCATAAAGCATGTGCTTCTCATGTCCATCTACTTACTGCAAACACATGCACAAAACTACAAGTCAAATGTGTTTAAATGTGTTTTAATGTGTATATGCCCAGAGGGATATGGGACCACTAACACGAGTCTATAGATACAAATGTGTAACAGGAAAAAAATTAGTCATAAAACAATCTTTTCAATTGTCTTCACAGGCCAGAAAGTCCTACAACAGCAGCTTTCAAATACCCCAGGTGATAAAGGCGGGAGGGTTCTAACAATAAATACACAGTCGCTCCAACACTTCTGATCTTCCTACCGTCAAAATCTCTTAAATCAATGTCAGAGAGGAAAAAAAAAAAAGCAAAAAACAATTGCTACCCCTTGACATAATTCTAAAATACAGATAGCAGTTCTAGAGTCTAAACACAATTATCATCTATGAGACTCTTACTATTCCAATCAGAATGTCTCCTCGTTGCCTTCTTTTGCCAAAGGAGCAATCTGTCAGACATGCATTAACTACACGGCACTAAATCAGCATCTTAACTAGTATGCATGTTTCTTGAAGGCCTTGATCATGCCCTTACAAGTGTTTCTATACAATACCCAATATATCAACGCATGTCAAACATTTGGTATAAGTCGTTTTTAAAAGGCAAAAATGTCTGTTATTCAACTTGGCTTTCCAAAGTGTGGTTCTAAGACACCACTGTTTCACTGTTGTGTCGAAAGAAGCCACCAGAAGAAAGAGCGCAACATGTAGGGTTAGGCTACTTTGCTGAAGCGTTTCCACTCGCTCACCAGGTTAGCACAGAGCACTCTGGCCCCGGGGACCTCCTCCTTACCTTTCCCATTTTGCCATGTGGTATACCAGGACAGAGTAAGGAACGAGGTGACAAACGCTAACACCGTGGCCACAGTTCCATTTCGGAGCCTCATCTCATTTCACCATCACACCGGTTCATACGCTCGGGACAACAGCCAGACCAGCCTCTCCTCAGCCACAAGTCAACAGAATCCAGAACGCCTGGTGCTAGTGCAAAAGCAGCAACTGATGGTCGAGTCGCATTTCAGATGCGGGGCAGAGGTGTCGTCGGCAGCAACGCAGTGGGCAAAGCTCGTCCGGATTGTCTTGGCAGGCTGAGGGCTTCTTCTTTTTCTTCTTCTTCCTGTCAGGTAGAGAAAGGAAAACTTGCTAAATAACACAAAGCGGAGGTTTCTCCATTAATAATAATTAATAATAATAATTCAGCAGAAGCAGCAGACTTTTTCAAGGCCACAGTGGATGTGTGGAGAGCACCCCATATAAAAACTATTCATTTCTTATAGCACAATTGTAAGGAAAATTCCAAGAATTCCAAGGAAAAAGGCTTCAAAACTTTATTCACTCCTGGCTGGTTCTGTCCATGAAAAAAAAAATATATGGCTAGATTGAAAGGGAGAAGTTATAGGGTCCAGATTCTCGAAGAGACCTCTTTAACAACTGAGCCTCGAGCTTCATCCCCATTGTTATTCTGCTGCACAATAATAAGCAATGATTTAAAAAAATAACGAAAAACAGGAGAAGGTACAACTATAATGATTAGAAAAGTCAAATGACCTGGATTCCCAATCCAGCTGACATTACTCACGTGCTCCCCACCCCCACGCATGCAGGGTGACTCTTTTCATCCACGAAATAAAGCATCCAGTCCTGACTCCCCCATATTACACAAATCACAAATAGTCTGCAGTTATCAATGCTATTTATCCTCAACTATTTTTTGGGGGGGGGGGAGTAGGGGTTGGCTTTACCAAGACAGGGTTTCTCTGTGTAACAGCTGTCTGTCTGTCCTGGATCTCACTTTGTGGACCAACTGGCCTTGAACTCAGAGATCCGTCTGCCTCTGCCTCCTGAGTGCATATCCTCATCTTATGTTTTAAAGAGAAAGCTGGAAATATTTATGCATGCAGAAAAGGTAGCAATCCAGCCCACACTGTCTCAGCAATGGCCCATCCCAGCATGTTGCTCTCTCGGGAAATTGGGATGATCATGACTTATCTAACTAAATTTCTGAAGAACTGAAAAGAAATGAGGTTGTTAAACATACTTAAGCATAATGCCCAGCACAAAATAAGTTTTCAACAAGTATCAACTGTATCAAAAAGAAAAGCAAGCCAACAAATGCAGCCAGCCACTGTGCTGTCCACTCTACGCATAACCGGCCTCATCCCCTAGGGGCATGTCAGGCCATCTGAGATGTACGCTGATTTCTAGTGGCATCCATGGGGCAGCACCACAAGATGTTCTTGGTGATACACTAAATGACCCTTGCAGGGGGTAAGTGAATGCACCCCCCAAAACAACACAGGAACCCAAGAGACAAACCTCTCGGTGGAAGGGCATGCCTGATTAAAGCAGCCATTTGCAGGCAATTCACAAACTACCACCTCAGCTATTTCTCAGCACAACAAATCACTGGAAATCTCTACTAGCCAAGAAAGACCACAGGGATAATGACAAAGATTGATGGTGATGATAGCCGCTGGAATTCACTGGCTTCTTCCTTCATTCTGGGCCCATTACGTGGCTTAAACCTTCACTAAGTCCTCACGGGGCAAGCAGTGCAAACCCTATTTTCCCACAAGGAAAGAAACCCCATTTTGAATAACTTCTAAGTTCAAAGTCTCTTTTTTGTTGTGGTTGTTGTTGTTGTTGTTTTTCGAGACAAGGTTTCTCCGTGTAAAGCTCTGGCTGTCCTGGAACTCACGCTGTAGACCAGGTTGGCCTCGAACTCAGAGATCTGCCTGCCTGTGCTGGGATTAACCACCACGGTCCAGCTAAATTAAAGTTATCTGCCACTTTCTGTTCCACAGACTGATCATTTACACCACAGCAGGGTAGGGAGTCTCCAGGATACTCTACAGCTCAAAAGGAACGGGAGAGTTTTCTGAGTGTTAACTTGATTCAACAGAAAATGCAGATTAAAAAAAAAAAAAGTTTTCTGCTCTATAGGTAGCACAAATCTGTGACAGTATAAATTGCAAAATGCACAGAAAATTTCGCAGTCCAAACATGCAACTTTAAACAAGTTTCCCACTTCCTGTAGCCTTTGGCTAATCCCCTCACTCCTGAGTCCCCAACAAAGCAAGCCTGTTAGTCTCTCTGGCCAGTAGCTCTAATTTCCACATAACATTCTAGATACACCGCATTCCACTGCATCGCTTCCTGTGAGTGCAGGAGCACGGGGTGTTCCAAGGAGGTTCTCCAAGTTACCCTTGCTAAAGCCAAATGATCCCATGGTTAACCTAACTTTATCACAACTATACCCATGCCGATTGCTTACAATCAAAATCCTCATGGGGAAAAAAAAAATCCAATAATTTTAAATTCCACAAAGTACCTAATCTATTCACTCAATAAAGCATTCAATAATGACTTCTGATTATAAAATCAGGGCAGTTTCTCAGTAAAGTGTACAACTTGTAATTTTAAGTCTGGTATGACATTATACAAACATGTTTTTCATTTTCTGTACATATATAATGTAGCCATATTTTGCTTCTGAAAAGATTTTGTTCTAGAAAAAAAAATCTCGTAATTAGAAAATATTCAGCTGACATACCTCATGAAACAGAGACATGCAAAATCAAAAATGATAGTTTAAAAGATTTTTATTAAGCCAGGTGGTAGTGGCACACACCTTTAATTCCAGCATTCAAGAGGCAGAGATAGGCCACTCTGAGTTTGAGGCCAGGCTGGTCTAGAGAGTGAGTTCCAGGACAGTCAAGGTTACATAGGGAAACCTTGTCTCGAAAAAAACCTCCCTACCCCCCCCCCCCCCCCCCGTAAAAAGTTTTTGTTAAATACAAATGAAGCCTATATAAATGCATAAAAGCAGGTAGACAAAATGAATTCTAACGCCAAAGTATACTATAGATAGACCACCCATAACACCTAAAAAGCACATGGAACATTAAATAAATAATGGACCTAAGAAGTTAGTAAACTCTTGTTGGGAAATGATACTTAGAATGAATTTTACTAATACGTTCTGACAGCTCACAAGAAAAAAAAAAAACGAGTGTTCTACTCCACAGGAATGCAGCTATACATTTTAAATCAGGGTTCCCAAACTAAGCTTCACTTAGGCACAAGTGAATGAAATCTCCAGGGGGGAGCAAACAGAATGAGCCTGGAGCCCTTAAAACACCCCAGGCAGCTGTGCAGCGGGCTCATTAAGACACAGGTGACCTACATTTGCATTAGCAGCCACTTATGTGAACACCTAAATATCACCATCACCTTAGCACTGTCCCAATCACTTAACACAGCTTGATCTTTAAACAAAAAGGTAATGGCTACAGTTACTGCTCGCCATTCCTTCATCCTCCCAAAGACAAGTGCAACTTTCAACTCCAGACCTCAGAACAAGAAATGTTTTATTCCAAGATTTAACAATCTTTCATCTTAAAAAGAGGGGGGGGTACCAGCAATGTAAGAATTAAGTTTTTAAAGTGTTCTCTGAAATATCCCATATGTTCCATGGATGAGAACACTTTGCTTAACATTTGGCATATTCCTTAATCAGCATCCCCCAGACAAAACAGAGGTGCCTGAAAGAATAAATGGCACGATTCATGACACCCCGGATCAATGAACACCATGACGTAAGCCTGCACAACTTTATAAACCACAATTATGAAAAACGCATGCCTTTTCCACTTTCAGGGCATAAATATTTCTTTTATACAGCTTACATAATGTCATCGTCTAGTATATCTCAGGGCTTACAGTTAGGGGTTAAAGGAACCTATGTCACCATAACCTGTTAGTAAAACTATTCTTTAAGCATTTGGAAGAGAAAGGATCCTGAACCACAAAGCGCGTGTTACTTGATTCTAAATTTAATTTTTTTTTGATTCAAGTGAACAACTGTGTCATTCTTTATCTTTTATCAAATAATTTGTCGGGCAGCAAAAGCACAACAGCAAAATAGATGGCAGGCACGACGAAGATAGCATAGTATCTACTGCTATTTCCTAATTCCTACAGTAAGCCCCGGGAACGCGCTCCCGGGATCGCAAGGCTTCGAGAAATAAGAGCGGGCGCGGGAAGCGTACAGCTGCCAACACTTAACGCCATGCTTTCCAGTTATCACCTGGCACACCTGGAGAGCTCCGAGACCCCACCTGGGGGTGCACGGGGTCGGGGGGGAGAGGGGTCCCACTCGCCGTTTCCTTGAGATGGAGGAAACCCAGGCCTGGGAGGAGGCAGGGGCTCGCTTCTCTGGTATCTCAGGCACATCTTCGTCCCCCGCCGGCAAGCGGCCCCCGCCCTACCTGCCCCACGGCGGCGGCGCCACCACCAGCCCTCCAGCCCTCCAGTCCTCCAGCCGTGGGGTCCTGCCCGCAACTCTTGTCCCCGCTGCACGCGCACACTCCACTGCACTTTCCCCCCCTCTGAAGTCCCGGAGCTCCGGCGCCGCACGAGGCTCCAGGCCGGCCACCCGGAGGGAGAGCGGAACCGAGGGGCGGCTGCGGCGGCGACGATGCGCTGAGGGCGCCCGGCCCGCGCCCCGTTCGGAGGCCCCGTGTGCGCAACCAGACGCCGGTCTCGGGACGCACCGGCTCCACTGCCAGCAGGTGGGACCTCCGCGGACCCTGCCGCGTCCTGCCTGTCCGCCCCCAGCCCGGAGCCCCGCGCTCCTCACCTGCCGCGAGCCAGGGCGCTTCTGCCGCGGCCGCCGGCGACGCTGCTGGAGCCGCCTCCGCCGCCGCCGGCCGCGCGCCCCGCCCTCGACAGGGCCCGCCCCCGACAGTCCCCGCCCCAGTCTCCACCAGCCATTGGCCGACACGGCCCCAAGCGAGCCGCTTCCGCTGCTATTGGCCCTCCGGCCTGTCACTTAGAGGCGCAATCGAGCAGCCTATATATTTCTCCCCAGCCCTTTTCCCCTGCATCAGTGTCGCGGTCCGGGCTGGAGTGCAGACGCCACATCTGGCCTGCACCTTCTGGTCTGAGTGCATGCAGCCCCAGTAGCCAACAAAGGCCCCAGTGAGCCCTCGGCGCGCAACCTGGCTACCATGGCCTTTCCACCTAGCTCTGGGTTCCATCTCCTGGCGGTCCAGGCTCGGTGACAGGTGCTGGCTTTAATCCAACCACAGTTTCTAGGGCCCACCATTCCAAACATCTCACTGTCAGCCCCAATGAAAAGCATCGCTATCCCCATTTCCCAGGAGGAGGCAGAGCTGCGGAGAGGACTCTCTGGAGCAAATAGAAACAAGAAATATGACTAGGATTTAAATACACTCTATTCAGTGCCAATGTCCCTGATTTTTCCACTATGCAGTGCCTTTCCTTCTCTCTTGAGCACATGTCTTATCACCAGTTCTTAAAGTTTAAGGTTGGCCTCAAACCCAAATAGATGAACATCTATAGAAAGCTTGAGTGAGTAGCCTGTCCCTTTGGTTAATAATTAACTAACCTTTTGCATATAATTTTTTAGATATTTACCCTATACCAAGCCCCGTAAGTGTTAAGATCTTTAATTGCATCTTATCATATGTTAATTCCCATTTCTCATGTCTGAGCTCAAAGGTTAAAGTGTTTGCCCACGTTATCCTTAAGATAAGATAAAGGATGTGTTATCCTTACTGTCTCCATAATCCTCCCACCCACCCTGCAAACATTTACAAGATATCAAAGGACCACAGAACAAGGAGACAGCCTTGTTCGGGCCAAACCCTGGGGTAATAAACAGACTCTTATCGGGATACAGTAATTCAAAAATGGAGAACTCTAATATTTTAGACAACGTCAGAGGGAGGGATTTTTGTTTAAGAAAAAAATCTCTATTTTTGTCTTAAAATCAGTCATTGATAATTAGCTATTATATTTATAGTTTCTTATCAAATCTTCTGTAGCAAGATTTCTTCTCTCCATCATTCCTGGACTGTTTTAAAGATTCAAAAAGAGACTCCCTCTTCCCCAGGCTCCACACGAGTTTAGAGGAAGTGCACAGAGTCACTGTGGACACAGCTGGAGCCTGAGGGAAATGATACCCAGTGGCAACTTGGCTTTCTACTTGGGGGGGAAATGGAGCTAAACTCTCTGTCTGCTATGACAGAAGTACTGCCCTTTAGTCACCCGGCAAGAGACCTCATGGTAGACACAAGCAAGAAAGATGGAGCCCATACCAGATGCAATGTTTGAAACACGGCTGGGTTGAATTACTAAAATTATTTTGTAAGCACAGACAGGTCTTGCTATCCAGGGCTCTGAATAACAGATCAGCCCACCGCTTCCTGCAGAGGAAGAAACGATTGCCATTTGACAGGAAAGCAAGCTGTTTTGTAGGATCATCTAAAAGCCTGAGCAGCACAGCCGGCCATTCTCCTGATATATCCCTGCTTTGTGTACAGCCAACCTTGGGAATTTGGCAGACGTGAGTAGTCATTTAGGCAACTAACAATGATTGGATCAGAATCTCCTTGATTCCAGAGCCTTCTAGCACTCCGTCTCTCCACTTGCATCTTCAGCACTGACAAGCTTTATGATGACCGGATGAATATTAAGACACATTTCCGCTGTCCTTATTCCTTTCCTTCTTGGTAAATGAAGGAAATGAAAGTGTCCGCAGACATTTTCTAAGCAGAGACAAGTATCAGATGAGAAAGGGAAACGGGATAGATGTGTTGTGGTTACGGAGTGGTACATTCAGGAAGACTATATATATTCAGACAACCTCCCTGGACTCTGGTTAGTGGAGAAACATCAGAAGCCAACAGAAACAAGACAACGTCCACCCTTTGAGGACCTTTTCTAATTGTTTTGTACATTTATTTCGTGTGGTCACGTGTGCATCACAGTACTGCACGGCACTCACGTAGAGGACAGAGGTCTAGTTGCGGAGTCCGGGTTGCTGGGAATTAGGCATTGAACTCAGGAGGTCAGGCTTGGCAGCAGGTGCTTTTAATGGCACAACCATAAAAAGCCCAAGAGGGGAGGTGTGCCTTTTTTCATACTTTGCTGCCTTTCTAGCAGAATGAGAACAGTTTTTCTAAGAAAGAGTGGAGAATTTGCCATGATTAAATGTGTCTCAAACTAGTCACATTATTTCAGAGGAAAGTGCAGCTTTCGGTGAGTTGAACTAAGACATGGGAATAGTGAGGAATATGCCTCCTAGGTGTGAGTTAGAACCCATGATCGAGTCAGCTCTGTTTTGCAGCATTCATCACAATCTTGAATTTTCCAGCTAGGTCCAACTGCTTGGCATCACTTTAATAGCCACTCTTAAGTAACGAAAGTTTGCTTGCGTGCATGAAGGGAGAGGATGGAAAGCAAACACCCACCCCGGGTTCCGCTTCTTGGAAAATGATTAACTGGGTTTGAAAGATCGCTTTAATTGCTAAGGCATGGTGGCCCATATCTATAATCCAAGCACTCAGGAGGTTGAGGCGGGAGGATTACAAATTCAGGCCAGCTTCGGTTACACAGCAAGTTTGAGACCAGCTTGACCTACGCGAGACTCCTGCGAGACTCTGTCTCAACAAAACAAATCAGTCACAACAGAAGAACCCCCACCACGACCTGTGGAATTAACAGTTAAAGGCAGTTAGTCCGATCCTGAGTCTGATCAATTTCTGCTTGTTTTTTCTTCTAATCTCTTCATAGTGACTGTCCCTCTCTCTCGCTGCTTTTTCATAACTTTTCTAGTTCCGTGGTTTCTCCTTTTGCCTTCACACTGTCAGTAAAATTGGAGCCAAGAAATTCAGCCTATAACTTCAACATTCTATAATCCAAGGGTCCTCAACGTTCCTAGTGCTGTGACCCTTTAATACAGTCCCTCACGGTGTAGGGACCCCCCAACCATAAAATTATTTTTGTTGCTACTTCACAACTTGCTACTGTTAGGCGACCCCTATAGAAAGGGGGTCCCGACCCACAGGTTGAGAGTTGCTGCTGCCGTAGTCTGTCCCTGACAAAGCTGCTGAGCCATGGCTGTTCTTTACAAAAATGTTCACTCTCCCAGAGTCATCCGCCTGTCCCCCGCTTCCCCCCCCTCTCACAAGGGCCTATGATTACAGAGGCAGCTGGTGCCTCCCCACAGCGTCTCACAGACTAGCGAGAGACTTGGATAAGTAATTAAACTCTGGGCAAAGCGCAGGAGCTGGGCAGCGATAGCAGGAGGCCATTAATCAGATTCTCGGGGCAGGGAAGGCTTCCTGGAAGTGACATTCAAGCTAAAAGCAGACTACACACAGGAAGCGAATCTTTTCCTTTTATCTCTTTGATGGTGAGTGTTTGGCAGAAGGTCTTTCATGCGCTAATCAGTTCCCAAGAAATCAAGCGCAATATTGCCAGGCTGTTTTGTTTTTGTTTTTGTTCTTGTTTTTTCCCCCCACCCCATCCCTCCCTGTGTTAGCAATCAGACCGGTTGCGGTTTATACGTGGTTATACACGGAATCCTGGCGTCTGGAGTTGGGTCCGTGCTCAGTATATGGGCTTGAAGAGGAGTCACATCTGGAGAGTCTGCATAGCTTTCTCAAACGCTATACGTAGGGTATGCCTTGTTTTAATGGGGAGACAGTGAGGATGCTGCTTTTCTCTACATTTGGCACCCTCCTTCCATGAGCTACAGCTCTCTATGGGGTCATGTAACTGAATATTGGGACCGTGACACTCTGGTAATAGCAAGGGGCTTTTGCACACATGAAGACCAAACATGAATTCAAAATCAAGCATGCGGGAACCTGAAGTGTTTGTGACAGCACCTGACTCTTTTACACATGGGGTTCACTGCAGCCTTGGTTCTGAGCACACATCACCTGTGCCCGCTATCACTCACACAATGCCTGCAACACCTCAGTTCAGACTTGTGTCTACTGTATGCTCGGCTTGCAGGGTACAACGTACAAAGTTGTCTGCTCTTATAGAAACATGATGCTTTAATTATGGAAAACAACGGCATTTAATATTTCCCTACTGCTGTTCCTCGGCTTGTGAACATTACATTAGTATGTCTTTGGTTTATATGGTGTTCATGTGTTTGATTTTAAAACTTGTTACCTGAGCCAGTCACGGTGGCGTTTAAACCCAACACTCAGGAGGCAGAAGCTGAAGCAGGCAGATATCTTTGGGTTTTGAGTTCGAGACCCGCCTGGTCTGCACAGTGAGTACCAAGTTAGCCCTGCTGTCTCAAAACAGCAAAAAGTTGCTGCTTAAGTTGATGACTTGAATTTCATTGAAAAAAAATCATTAAATGATATTTTGGCTGGGGATTAGGAAAGAATTTCCAACAATTTCTGAGATGGCCCTAAGCTTCCTTATGCCATTTTGTACTATGTGTTTATGCAAACCAGTGTTCTCAACATTTCTGATTATAAAATCAAAATATCAATCAACTGTGAAAAACATTGAAGATGTTCCATATCCTGCAGCTATCCTGCAGCATCAAATATTCAGCCAAGACTTAATTCTTTATATGAAAATAAACAAGCACATTCATCTCATTAGTATTCAAATTTGCTTTTGTCTTTAATTAATGTTGCAAATAAATGTATAGCAAAGACTTGTTTTAAAATAAATTTCTTTGTAACTTATTGTCAATAAATGTTTGGCTTATATGTGTATTTCATATACCTATATACACAGTGTCATATAAAAATTTCTCAGGTGAAAGGAATTCTAAAGTGGAAAATTTTAGGAAACCATAATCTCGTGGACCTGGGATCACCTGGGACATGAGAGTCTAGTAACCCACCTGGACTAACTGGTGCAGACTTGTAATCCTAGGTACCGAAGAAGTTGAAGCAGAAGGAGTACAAGTTCAAGACCCGTCTGGGCTGCAGAGTGAGTTCAAGACTAACTAGCCTGAGAAACTCAGCAAGACCCTGTCTCAAAACAAACAGTAAAATAAAGTCTGGGCATGTAACTCAGCAGTAGAGTACTTGCCTAGAATGGAAGAGGACCCAGGTTCAAACCCCATGCTGAAGTGGGGGACCATTAATGTTATTTGTGAAACATGAGACAGAGAAATGGAAAGAGAGAGACTAATTCACAGTGTGGCCCTAGCTGGTCTGGAACTTTCTACACAGACCAGACTGGCCTTGAGTTACCAGAGATGTGTCTGCCTCTGCCACCCACATGCTGTGTTTAAAGGTAGGTATCACCATCCCAGGCCATAGAATATTTGAGGATAAAGTCCACAGACTTACATAATATAATCAGACAGGACATACAAGACCAAGAAATTGGAAGAGAATATAAATGAGACCAACCACCACATTTGTGTCAGTCAGAGTTTCTACTGCTGTGATAAAACACCATGACCAGAAGCAACCTGTGGAGAAAGGGTTTGCTTTGGCTTCACAGGAAGTCAGGGCAAGAGCACAAAGCAGGAGCAGAAGTCATGGAAGAATGCTGCTTACTGGCTTGCTCCTTACGGCTTGCTCAGCTTTCTTACACCATCTGGGAACTCCTGTCGAGAGGTGGCATCACTCACTGTGGGCTGGACCCTCTCGTGTCAATCTTTAATCAGGCTTCCCCATTGGCCAGTCTTACAGGGCATTTTCTCAGTGGATTCTCCTCTCTCCAGATAACTCTAATTTGTGTCAAGTTGACGCGAAAACTAACCAGGACAACACTTAGTGAAGTGCGCATTAAGGCCCCTCCAAATGAGAGGCCTCAGAAAGCTAAGTTATTCTTGCTTTTAATTTGTACTCCTCCCTGCCCACATTGCTCACCAATGATTTCTTTCAAAGACACTTCCTAGTCCCACTCCAGTTCTCATTACTGTGGCGTATGGTTCAGACAACAGCCAGACTGTGTGGCTCCCTCACAATGGCATTAGAAGATCATGCCACACTTAAGGGCTGCCATCAGTGGTATTTCATAATGTGTACAAGATGCTGCGAAACCATTGTCAAGAAACCTCTAAAAAGAGAATCCGACTATCTTGCTGGGAGCAGGATGCTTCCCATACATCCGATGCTTTGTGGCAGCCAAAGACTCTGTTGCCAAGATGGTTTCAGAGGCTCAGAGGGACTGTTCTTCTCTAAGTGACTTAGTCACCTCATTAAGGCTGAGTCACTTGTTTTTATGATACTCGATTTGTATTCAGAAGGCATGGTGGATGGAACTTGAACATGAGAGAATTATAGGGATGTTGGAATATCCCCTACCCCCCATTTCTTTCTTTTTGTTTCTTTCTGAGCTTGTCATGCATCTGAAATCTGCCCATGCATAAAACCAATTTGAGTAATTCAACCCTTCTACTGTCAATACATTTCAAACAAGATCAAAACCCTTATTCACATAATACAATCAGGACTGTGGCTATCAGTAGTGGATAAATGAGGATCTGGGCTCCTGGATCTCTGCTAAGTTTTCATTCATTGCCTGAGCATCCTCCAGTAAGTGTATCCATCATAATCTAGCCAGGAAGAGGAGGAAGAGCCGGGAAAGGGGGGGGGGTGGAGAGTGGGGGAGAAAGAAAGAAGAGAAACAGAGGGACAGGGAAAGAGGGGGGAAATGTGAAAGAGGAGGAGGAGGAATCCAGAGTGCTGGGCTTACAGGTGTGTGCCACCAGATCGCAGTCTATTTGAGGCATTTTGTACACAAGGAACACACCACAGGCTCCGCCTGGCGTGCTGCTGATGACGCAGGAGAAACAGTGCTGAAAGAAAGGACTGAGAAGCAAAGAGGAAGCAGGGTGGATGTCGAGGCTCCCGGGCTGGCATCTGTGAGGTACGCCTAGAGAACTGCTGGGGTCGGTTTGGAAAGCCCGAACCAACTGGACAGCTGGAGACAGGAATTGCCCAACCCTTGCTGTTCTTGCAGCTGCTGCTAGCAAGCGCCAGCAACCGCCACACCTGCAGATGGAGGCAGGAGCAGGAAGCATCTCTCTTTCCTCTGCCCTCTGATCTCCCACCACGACTCCTTGTAGATCTTAACCAGAAAAGCCAGCTGGTTATAGAGGCCAGGAAATGTTGCCAGCCAACCCACACAACGCCTGACTCCAGCATCATGGGGCAGATGTTAGGAAGGCAACTTGTAAGACTCGATGAATAACCAACCCAGTACCCGGCTTACAAAAACCGTGGCAGGCATTCTTTCCAGCTAAAGCAAAAGTCCGTCCTGGAAACTGAGGGACTAGAGACCTGCCTACTTCTCTGATCTTCCAGCTCAGCAGGACTCATGGACTTTAAAAGACACCTCTATCATTCCCATGCTCCTAAAAGCGGTGTCTTGCCTCTCTCAGGACAGCCATCACAACCAAATCACAAACCCTTGTCCTATGAGTAAAATGTAAGCTGAGATCTGGGCCCTCCAGGAGTACTTGGTGTGGCTGCAGGAATCCTAGTCTCCCCCCACCCCCGCCATTCTCCTTTATGCCTCACTAGAACCTCATTTTATATGGGTCTCTCGGCAGAGCCAGGCCCTGACTTCCACACAGGGCACCATGTCCCTGACCCACTCATTCTCGGTCCCTATTCCGCCACCCTCATTGGCTAGTTAACAGCTTTAAGGTCCAGCTTGATGCCGCCTTTCTCATCCAACCTTGGGAGAGGTGTCCACCACCAAATGAAACCTTTCACATCCTGAGTTTCCAAGCTGGGGATGGGTGCTCCACGGAGATTGAAGAAGGCACAAACAGGAGAGAACTTTCTTTCTCTTTGAATGGGTTGAAGGAGCCCCGGCCCCTTCGGAACACTCCAACTACAAGCAGCTCAGCTGCCCTGATGCCCGGGAGCAACGTTTTCTCTAGGTTTTCTCGAGGGGAGATGAGGAGGCCGTGCAGCACACTGAGTTGCCAGCCTGCTGCCTGGGTCTTTCCGCTGCTGCCTCCTGAGGGCGGGCATCACCTCATTCTGCACTGCCTACCTTCTAACTCGCGGAACTTTGCAGGGGGGCTGAAGACCGAATTAAAGAGGACCACGTGGGACAGGAAAGACTCGATCTGAACTTGAAGAACTGGAGTCGGATTTGGAAAGGGGAAGAGGTCCCACGTGCTTGGTCACAAAGGGATTAGCACATCCTCGGTGCTCCTAGCACCTGACCAGGCTGGCCCTGACTCAGCAGAGGATGTGAACAGAGGCATCATGGAAAGCATGGATGCTATGCAAGGGAGTTTGCAAGGCAGCCCTAAATGAGTGGAGAGTCCCAAAGATCTCTGAATAGACCGAAAGGACTATAACAAAAAATACTCAAAGGCGAATATAATATATAAAGAACAAATACCTATATATACACATATGTATGTATGTCTATATGTATGAGGAATAAATTGGATAAAAGAAGTCTGTCATTAATACCAGCTGGAAAACTGCTATAATGATTTTATCTGAATGAAAAAATAGGGCCTTATTTTGACCAAAACCAACATATGTCCAAATATGTATCTTTCCTAAAGACGCTCAGTAAATTTGCTCATTATTTTGATTTTCTTCTCCTAATCTGACAGCGGTCTACAGTTACTATCACAAAACATAAGATCAGATAAAAGGGAACAAAGGCTTGTCTTTACATGACCAAATGTTCTAATGTTCATGTCTTCAAAAGAAAAAAATTTGTCGCGTCCCCTCGGTAGTGAACTGTGGGGAAAACGAAGGTGTGTCTCTACAAAAGGAAGCTTCGAGAATTATGCATTGTATGATGGATTTGTCCCAGTTCACAATTACAAAGGGGTGTGGGAAAGCAGAGATAGCTTCAGACATCAATGAAATAGAAGTTTGGTCCAGGTATGCATCAATAAATCTTCTAAGATAATCTTCACAGAGCACACGGGGAACATAGTTCTTATCAAATTCTCTGAAAGCTGTTGGGACCGTGAGCTTTTTGCATAATTAACAAATGCTCGGGGACACATCTTGTGTGCGTGAGCTGCCCTGGCTCTTCAAAAGGACTGAATGGAGAGGTGAGACTCCAGGCTCTCCTGAAGCTGAGCAGTCGGCCCCTCCCGGGTTACAAAGCAGAAGAGCGGTTCTGTAGAAGAGGTGCTCACCCAGGGATGGGGACCCATGCCTTGCATCAGTGGCATTCCCGTTCCTTCGCCCTGGGGCCTCAGGCTGGTTTCTAACCTTGGGCCATCTTCCAGCCAGTCCATCCTGATTTCTGAGTCTTTGTCTTTCATCAACCGAACTGTTGCTCCATACTCTCTTCACAAAGAACATTTTGTTCCCTAGTTTCCCTCTATGCGCCCTTGCTATCTGAGGGTTTTTTTTTTTTTCACATAGAACATGCAAATTTATTAAGTGTCATTTTCCTAGGAATTAATCAAACTATATCTATCCAGAGAGAAAGAGCGAGGATCAGAATTCCTTTTGTAACCCTGGTTTCTCTGTCACAAAGACAGGCAGACACACAATCCACGGGGGCTTAACACTCAGCCCCCTCCCCAGTCGGATTGATTGTCAAGGGCTGAGGCCAACAGAACTCATTCAAATTCACCTCTGGAGGCCTCTGAAGTGAGACGTGCAGGCTCCTTCACTGTCAGAACAGGAACAGGATCACAAAGGCTAGAGTGGGTAGAAGTAAGGTGTGAGCCACACAGAAGCTAAGGGCAGAGATGAAAGTAGAGGGAAAAGGTTGGCAGAGGGGGAGAAGCAGAAGAGACAGGATGGTCAACACATAGGAAGGAGCTGGGGCTGCTCCTGGACCTGTTGCTGTGGGGCCCCAGGAGTGTCCACTGCCACAGGCTAGGCCTGGAGGAGGATTTGAAATAGTCCCTGAGGCTGCAGGTCAGCATTTATCCTGAGAGTCTATGAAGGTGAACGTAGAGGGACTGAGAACTGAGGAAGGTGCCCATTCTCACAGTAGTACTTGACTCTGTGTGCGTGTGTGCATGTGCGTGCGTGCATGTGTGCGCGCACGTGTGTGTGTGTGTGTGCGTGTGTGTGTGCGTGTAAACCTGCTAGTTCTTACAATGTCACATGCAGGCATTCACATGCACACAAAACATCCTAGAACTGCCGGCTTCCAAGATTCCCAGACTACTATATCTCACTATGTAGTCCAGACGGGCCTAGAACTCGTGCTCCTCCTGCCTCAGACTCCTGAGCGCATGGGTTAAAGGTGCATGCCACCACACTTAGTGAGATGTTATTTCATTCTAAATAGCAAATTTAAGACAATTGGCCGTGGTGGCAAGGAACAGAAGCGGTTAAGTATGCAAAGATCTTAAGGCAGCCAGTTGGCCTTCAGTCCATCCGTCTAACCGTGTGAGATTTATCAGCGCAGAATCGACAATCTTGTCACAGGGAGGACCAGAATGGCCTAGTTCTCATCATCGTCATCATGCTATTTCTGTTCCAGGCACCTTACTGAAAACCTGAACACAGCGTGATCAGTTCCCATGATAAGTCCTCTTTCATTTCACCATTCGCCAGCGCCACAGACATGATCGTGGTTTGGGGTTTTTTGTTTTTATCACGTTTACAACTTGCTAACCCGAATTCTAGCTCGTTCGACATAAGGATGCTGCCAAGGCTGCTGTTCAGAAAGTACTGAAGAACTGGACTCTGAGACTTTTAGAAAAATGAGGATTTGACACCATAGCCTTATAAAGAGAAAGTAGAAAATTACTCAATGCTAATAGAAAAAAATGAATTGGAGTTATATTGGAAAAGTGCCCCCAAAGAATTTTCCTCAGATGAGAACCGTGTTCTCATTAGAAAAATCTGCAGGGTGCAGAGCTCCAATCACCTAATGGTTTTTATGTGTTGTTTCATTACACCAGGCTTGGAAGACGGTTCAGAGCATAAAGGGCTTGCCATGCAAGCGTGGAGACCTGAGTTCAAATCCTCAGAACTCAGATAAAAGTCAGACACCGTAGCACATACCTATAACCCTAATCCCAGGAAGGTGGAGACAGGAGAATCTTCAGGGCTCACAGAGGAGCTAGCCTGACATCTGCAGCAAGGAACAACAGGTCCTGTCTCAAGGTGGAAGGCAAGGACTGATACCTGAGGCTGTCTTGCTTGCTGTGAACTCACATGAATGTATACACATCTCTCTCTCTCTCTCTCTCTCTCTCTCTCTCTCTCTCTCTCTCTCTCTCTCTCACACACACACACACACACACACACACACACACACACACGAGGAAAGAGTGCAAGAAAAAGGCACAAGGTAGCAAAAATTCTAATTCCAGGAATGGGAAGACAGAAACAGACAGATTCCCCAATGCTTGAAAGCCAGCTCGTGAGCCTAGGGTACAAAGTAAACTCCAGCCCAGTGAGAGAGCTCCCTATCTCAACAAAACAAAACAACCAACACCGTTACACCTTGGGGAAAGTGCTGTCTAAAACATACGGCAAAATAAGGCCTCCTCTCTCTAAGAGCAAAGGCCCGTGGCCCCTTCATCTTCCAGACCCAGGAGGAGAAGCCCTTGTCTTGGCCTCTGCTGAGAACAAATATTTAGAAACTGTCCTCATGGACACACCATTACTCTTTGATTATATAGAGTATTCCTTCCTGTTCAACAAATATTTACGGAGCGGCTTCCTTGTGCTTGTCCACGCAGCTAATACGGCTCTGCCTTCTGCCTGAGAGACAGGGTAGGAGCAGAAGCATGACAAGAGACAGAGCAGGGTTGGGCCTGGGGGCTGGGCATTTGGGCTTGCTTGTCTGCTTCCTGGAGTGGGGAACTGTCAGCACTAACTCAGGAATCTGGACTGTATTATATAGATAACAAGAAGCCAGTGAGCTCTTTTGAGAATGACCTGCTTGGAGCTATGCCTCAGTAGATTCCCCTGGGGACAGCTGGCACAGTAAGTGGAAGGCGAGGAGGGGAGTGTGGGTCCTCTGAGCAGGAGTCCATGGGTCCTCACTGAGGCTACGGAGGGGCCAGATAAGAGGAGAAGGCAAAGGGGAAGCATCGAGATGTCAAGCCCAGGGTCAGGCTGCGGGCTGCATTCCAGGTGAAAGCAGCCACTACGTGAAGGCATTCAGGAGGAAGATGACGTCAGCAGGCCCTATGACCAGACTGTTAAGAGACACATCATCGCTGCTGGGAAATGAGCGTTAGACCTTAAGGAGCAGGAACAGATAGGTGACGGAGGGCTTGCTTGGTGTCTGCAATCCCTCTGGTACAAGCCTCAGCATAGCGAAAACAAAACTAATAATAATAATGGTGATGATGATGATGATGATGATGATGATAGAGCTAATCAAACAATTCAAAAGAAAGATGAGGAGACAGGAGAGAGGTGGAGAAAAATGGGACTTATCCACTCTTACCCACAGGAGCCAGTTCAGGGGAGCGACGTCAGCTAATAGCCACGTGGCCATTTGTGAAGCAGCAAGGTCCTAGGAGGCATCTCCTTCTGTCTCCTCCCACCCACTGTATGAGCTGGCAAGGTGGTAGGGTGGCCCAGGTCTGTAATCCCAGAACCACAGAGGTAAATGCAGGAAGGCCCAACATTTAGAAATCCTCCTCAGCTACATATAAGACCAGAGACCAACCTGGGATGTATGAGACCCTGTTTCTAAACAAACAAACAAACAAAATGTTCCAGTTGATAATCATGATCTCCCATCGCTGACTAGACAGTTTCCATCTTAGTTCTCCTGGTCACTCCTGGCATTGCTGCTGTTTTTAAAACTCTACATTCAGTGTGCACATGTGTGTATGTGAGCGTGTACTTGTGTATGTATGCATGTGTGGTGTGTGTGTATTACCTCTGTGTGTGTGTGTGTGTGTGTGTGTGTGTGTGTGTGTGTGTAGGGAGGTAGGAGGATAATTAGTAAGAGTTGGCTCCCTCCTTCTGTCATGTAGATTCTGGGGATAGAATTCAAGACATCAGGCTTAGCAACAATCACCTTTACCATCTAAACCATCTCACCTGCTGTTTTTTGTAGCTGCAGGTAAGGACAAAACTGTTAACTGTCCTTGTCCTCTGCCAGACATCCCACTAACGATACACACATTAGCTGGTTTCATCTTGTCTGCAACCCTAACAGGCTGGACTTTCACTTTGCCTGTTTCATGGATGAGAAAGCCAAGGGCAAGGAAAGCTAAAAGGGGCTGGAGAGATGGCTCAGAGGTTAAGAGCAGCAATTTAGCACAGTTCTGGTCTCATTTCTTTCTCCTCTGATGTGCGTGTGTGTGTGTATGTGTGTGTGTGTGGGGGGGGGTGTGGGTGTGTGTCTGGGGACATGTGTGCTTGTGGGTGAATAGGCACACTTGTGTGTGCGGGTACACACATTCACACACGGATGCGTGCACATGGCGGTCAGAAGGCACTTGGGGTGTCCTCAAGCACTTCCACCTTTTGTTGGAGTCAGAGTCTCTCACTGGCCCAGAACCTCACTAACAAAGGTTACCCGAGGGAGCCAGGGAGCCTCTAGGGAGCCAGGGAGCCTCTAGGGAGCCAGTGAGCCTCTAGGGAGCCAGTGAGCCTCTAGGGAGCCAGTGAGCCTCTAGGGAGCCAGTGAGCCTCTAGGGAGCCAGTGAGCCTCTAGGGAGCCAGTGAGCCTCTAGGGAGCCAGTGAGCCTCTAGGGAGCCAGTGAGCCTCTAGGGAGCCAGTGAGCCTCTAGGGAGCCGCCAGTCATTATTCCCCATCCCACCGTCACTAGGCTGGCATGAACCTGCCCCTATGTCTTCATTGCGTGGGTCCTGGGAGATCAAAACTCAGGCCCTCACGTGTACTGCAAGCGTTTCACCTACTGGGCCATCTCCCTCGACCTCTCTGGAGGTCTTAACGCTGGCTACAGCCAGAAGAAAATGTTGATGAAACTTGACGTTAGTGCTTCGTAATTAAGTAATTGGCCCATGCATGAGGAAAACGGTCAAAGGACAATCGCAGAAGAAATGCAGCCCCTGTGGATGTCCCTCCAGCCACCCCGCAAGTGAGGATAAATGCGAAACCCCTTGAATCCCAAGGAGAGGCATGGCCTCTCCCAGCGTGAACGGTGTGGTGTTCATAGTGGTCGGTTTCTTTTTACCATCTCAGTGTCTGAGCTGCATTGGCAAATTTTCCTGTTGACTGGCAGTTCATCCTGCTGCCGACAGGGATGGACAAGTGTGCAGACACAATTGTGTCTCTATGACAACAACTTTCCTCCATGGCAGGAAGGAGGGAGACCCAACTTACTGTGGGAACTTGGCCATTCCTTAAATGCATAAGGCAAGAAACAAGAAACAGAAAGACACAAAACAGAAAGCACATTTTTCCAAATAATTACCTCTCCCAAAACTGGTAGTCTTTTTAGGGTGCTATTAAATTTTGTCATCATTTCTATCTGACTCAGAGATGTATTTTGAAGTCGTTCTACTAAAATTTAAAACACTTGCTCTTCTTTCTTTTGTTTTTTTTTTTTGGGGGGGGGGGGGTGTTTGTTTTGTTTTGTTTTTTTTTTGGATTTTCAAGACAGGATTTCTCTGTAGCTTTGGTGCCTGTCCTGGAACTAGCTCTTGTAAACCAGGCTGGTCTCGAACTCACAGAGATCCACCTGCCACTGTCTCCCCAGTGCTGGCTGGGATTAAAGGCGTGCGCCACCACCGCTCAACTCAACGCTTGCTTTTCATATCTAAAATATGACTGCTTTCTGGCTTGAATTTGAAGGTATGTGGACTAGGCAGTTACCCACACAGGTTTAATTAGAACACAAGGGCAACCCCAGACCAAGAAAAAGAAAAACCTTTTCTTGGGGGATTCTCTGGCAGCTGGCCATGGGCACCTTATTACAGTTTGTTACTCCAGTCTAGAGTTTCTGTCTGTTAAAACAGTGGAGACTCCAGAAAGGGTGCTGAGCCCCCAGGTCAGGAGAGCAGGAGGTGCTGGGCTCTGGTGACAAGCCAGCACCCACCTGTGTGAAGGGGGAGCTGCACAGCTTGGGCCCATTATCACTTCCTAAGAATGGCCCAGGGAAGCCACACCCTCTGCACAGCAGGAGGAAAAGATTTCACACAGCCCCGCCCCCAAGCCTGGATCAAATCTAGGACCTTTCACGTGTCTGGAAGGCATAGCACCACTGAGTTATCTATGATGTCTTTGAACTCCCAATCCTGTCTCAATTTTCTAAGCATCTAAGTTTACAGGCCCAGGCCATTGGGCCAGTCTCAAAATTCTGATTCCAAATCTAATTTCTCCTTTTTTAAAATAGCCGGAGAGCAAGTTGGAATAAATCTGATGGTCATGTTCCATGTAAAAGGCTTTGTGAAATCCTCTTAATTATTTCTCTTGATGTGAACCAATGTACTGAAACCTTAGATACTATTTGCATCATAGATTTTTCTATCCAATGTCTGAATTGCATATAAATCTATGCCTTATATTTCATTAGTATGTGCATTACATATTATATATCATATTAATACACTATAGCATCCATTTATATTAGTATACTGCTTACTCGTATGTCATGTCTGCTAACATTATAGTATGCTAATATACTATATGCTACATACATTAATTACATATTATATATTAATATACTAGCAATTAAGAACTCTTAGAAGCCCAGTTTTTCACATCTGTAAAATAAATATGACATCAGCTATTCTATTAATCAACCTTCTATTACTATGATGAAATTCCTGAGGCCAACTACTTTGCAAAGAAAGGAGCTTTATTTCAGCTCACAACTGCGTAGGACAAGGACAGCGTGGTGCAGGGCCTGGTGAATGCTTTTTGTATTGCACGATGGCAGCACTACATGCATGCCCCTGTCTGCAAGGTTTCTTGCCCTCTCATAAAGACATTAGTTTTAGTTATGAGGCCTCTACCCCAGTGACCTAACTTACTGTATTATATCCCCCAACTATAAACACCAGAGTAGGATGAAGCCTAGGGAGACTTGGGGGTTAAACTTCCTGTTTGAGTTCAGGCGACAAAGCATTATGCAAACAGCAACCACCTTGCAGGGGACACGTGTTTCTTGGCAACCTTTCCCGTTTGGTTGCCTGCCTTAGGGAAGCCATGTGAAACAGGGACCTCCTAGACTCCGTATCTGATAGAGAAGCAGCTGGCACCAGAGGGAAGGACCTTCTAGCAGAAGTTAACAAATGGAAAAGCTTGGTGCAGCCACAGAAAAATGCTGGCGATGAGTTAGGCTCTCACCGTCTTTTCTCCTTTATTTTCTGACTGTTTCAGGCTTTGTGAGTCTTTGCAAGCTTATCCTTCAGGTAGGACTAAGATCACCAAAGGTCTGAATGGTCAGGAAGGGCTCGGGCAGAGTGTGTTTTCAGCCTATAGGGGCTTTTCTCCCACCACGCTGTGCAGCCCCCAGGGGGCCTAAACAGCCCTCCTGTTGTCCTATGTCAGACCTGACCAGACTTTGTAGCAATCAATGAGTGCTCAGCCTAATAAAGGCAACTTGTAGCCAGTATGTGATAGGCAACTCTAATCGCTAAAATTAACTATCTGTGTTGGCAAGTATTGAAAGTCTCTTAGGCAGAGGGCACCAGGATGTGGGGCAGGGTGGTGGTAGGAGAGTGACATTTCCCCTTCTGGCTGGGCAGGTTTGCCCAGAACCCTGTTCCTAGATTTGACATTGTCCTCACTCACCCAGCAGTGTGGAATTCTCCTGGTCCTTTCTGGGCAGCCCTCTGCTGTGCCTAGGATGTGGTTAAACTGTGCCCCTACTTGTTCTGTGTCAGCCAGGCCCCTCTTTGTTTCCTCTTGAACTGTGCACCTATCCCCCTGTCCGGATTTGGGTGGGGTGGAGGACTCTTCCGATCTCTTTTCTCTCCCAGGGCTTTCTTCCAGCCCCACTTCTGTCCCTGTTTCCGTATCTGAAGTCCCAGCTACTGGTTGCCTCTTTGTCTGAATGCAGAGTCTGACACAGCATCTTCTCTCCAGGGAGACGGGAGGACCCAGCTGCCATCCCTTCCCCTTCTAGAACCAAGCTCATTGAATGAGTGTGTCTTCCAAGGGTTCCTGTGTTGTAAGTGTTGTTCTCAATGTGAGGATGGTTAAGTAGTGGAACCTCCAAGGGGTGGGACCTAGTGAAAGGTGGGGGCATTAAAGGCACATTATCTTAAGATGGGACTGAGGGGTTCTCCCTTCAGTATTGGGGTTCAAATCCATGGCTTTGCTCATTGCAAGCAAGCAAGCAAGCTATTGTAGGGATATATCCCTGATGCTTGGTTTTATAAGACAGAGAGACTCACTGGGGAGCCCAAGCCGGTCTTGAATTTTCTGTGACCCCAGGCTAGCCTCCACCTCACTCCTTTTGCCTCTGCTCCTGATTTGGGATTACAAGCATGGGCCAGCACTGGATCTAATCAAGTTCATATGGGACTTCTATTAGTTCTGTATGAGTCAGGATTTTATTGTTTTGTTTTTTTTTGAGACAGGGCTTCTCTGTGTAGCCTGGGTTGTCCTGAAACTCTGTCGGCCAGGCTGACCTTGAGCTCACAAAGATCTGTGTGCTTCTGCTTACGGAGTACAGAGATTAAAGGTGTGAGAAACCACTGCCTGAATATGAGTCTGTTTTGTTTTGTTTTTTGAAAGAAGGGAGCAAGGGAGCAAAGGTATAGCACACCTTTAATCCCAACATTCTGGAGGCTGAGGCAAGAGGATCTCTAAGTTCCAGGACAGTCAAGGCTACACAGAGAAAGACTGCATCAAAAAATAAAACAAAAGAATGAAGGAAGGAAGGAAGGAAGGAAGGAAGGAAGGAAGGAAGGAAGGAAGGAAGGAAGGAAGGAAACCTATCCCCTGTGAGGCCCTGGCTTCCTGACCCACCGTGTGTGCCCACTCTCATACATACTCTTGTCATGGCACCATCCACCAGGATGCCTCACCAGAAGCAAGACTGATAAGACCACCCAGACTCAGGCTTTCAGCCTCTAAAGCCATAAGCTTACTTAGCCAGCTCTTTGTATATTAGCCAGCCCCAGGCATTTTGTTATAGTAACAGAAAATCAATTACTAGAACCCCCGCTCCCCTATTTGGAGTATAGCATCTATTGCTTACTGTGGCTGCAGCTCATATCTTAGGTTCAGCTTCTGCTCATCCCTTTCTTTCCCTGTGCACTGAGTCAGCTGCCATCTGCCATCTGCCAGTTTGCTTTAGCTGTTTGGACATATTTCCCATATGTCCTGTGTCCTCATAATGACAAATCCTCATGACCTCAGCCTGTGGCTTAGAGGTCAAGAGTGCCTGTTGCTCTTCCAGAGGATCTGAGCTCAGTACCCCAAACCTACATCAGGCAGCTGAGCTCAGTACCCCAAACCCACATCAGGCAGCTCAACCACTGCCTGTAACTCCAGCTACAGGGGATCCAATGACCTCTTCTGGCCTCTGCAGGTACTGCATGCATGTGCACATGTACATACACAGACAAACCACACACACACACACACACACACACACGTGTATGCACATACCTATAAACTTTTTTTTTTTTTGGTTTTCAAGACAGGGTTTCTCTGTGTAGCTCTTTGGAGTATATCCTGGAACTAGCTCTTGTAGACCAGGCTGGCCTCAAACTCACAGAGGTCCGCCTGCCTCTGTCTTCCAGGTGCTGAGATTAAAGGCGTGTGCCACCACTGCCTGGCTACCCATAAACTTTTTAAAAAAGGAAATCTCAAAATACTACAAAGCTTCTTTATAATTAGGAAAATGAGAACTAAAAATATAATGTGATATCCACATATCTACTGCCAGGTAGAAGATGTCTAAAATAAAAATGAACATAAAAGGTTGCTGAGTTTTCCTACTTTACAGGTAGGAGGGCAATTAATATAAATGCTTTGGAAGACTGTCTGGGAGCGTATACAAAAGATGAATCTTGAAAAAAGAAATGTAGACTACTTTAAGACATCTTTGACAACCACCAAAAATTCTCTCCCTATCTCCACATTTAAAGTACTTTAAGGAAAGAGCTCCCTGCAACACCATATGATGCCAGAAGACTCTGTAGGTCACATGGTATGATTGCAGTAATGATAGATACATCTTGACTGGGAGGCAGAAACACCCACCCTGGGTGAATTATAAAAGGTCTTGAGGCCCACAACCTGGCAGAGATCATATTGGTTGTGCATGTAGTTTGTTTTTATTGGCAGCATGCTGTCTAACCTCACTGTGATAATTAGAACAGTATTGGTGGCAAGAGGAAGTACTCAATTAGAACAATATTTAGCAAAAAGGAGGGCTTTGCTTTAGAAGCTCTAGGAGAACAGGGAAGGAGATTCTCTCCCAGGTTATTGGAATACCTTCCTTCCATTGAGTCAGCCTCTCCTCTATGGCCTCACTCTTCCAGTTTCTTATGGTGGTGGACACCCATTCTTTCTCATTGTCCGTTTTAAAACCCCAAGGAAGGAGACTAGTTAGCCAAATGTGGATCATGCTGGCCCAATGGTGAAGCATGTGAATGACAAGCACAGTTTTATATCCATTGACTGTGGCTAGGAGGCAGAATGTCAGAATTCTTGCTCCAGTCAAGACAAAGATGCAAGGAGAATGAAAGCTAAGGAACACAAAGCAGAAGATGACAAGACAACTTATTTCTGAGAAATTCAGATGCTGTAATGTGTTTCTGTGTGGTACATCATCCAGGGAAGCGGATCTGAGGACTGGAGCTGGTAGAGCATCAGCCACAGCCCCTCTATCACAACACACTTGGACATGTACTCAGAAAAACCTTGTCTGAAACAATGGCCGTGTACCATGCTTGAGTCACAGATAGAGACGCAATGTGCACCCAGAATACAAACTGAAGGCATCAAGACATAGCTTGCACAAAATAAAATAAAAAAGTATAGTACTCTAAGCTGGAACTTAGGCAGCTAGACAAAATTAAGTCCCAAAGTGTAGAGCAAGAACAGGATTGTCTTATAGCATCTAATACCATGTGTCTCGGTTCTGCTGCTATTATAGAATACCCCGACAAAGGGCAATTTAAGGGAAGAAAAAGGGTTTATTTTAGTTTGGAATTCCAAGATGCAGTCCATTATGTTGTCTGAGGTTTCTGTCCTGCCCAGTCCTTGTTCTGCCCGGTTCCCACAGTCATTAAGTCCCAAAGAAATCACACAGAGGTCTATATTAATGATAAACTGATTGGCCCATTAGCTCAGGCCTCTTATTAACTCTTATAACTTATATTAGCCCATTATTCTAGTATATGTTAGCCACATGGATTGGTACCTTTTTTAATACGTCAGGTCACATCTTCCTTCTGTGTCTGGGCAGGATTCCAGAGGGAGCTTCACTCTTCCCAGAATTCTCCTGTTCTCATTGACCAGCCTCTACTTCCTGCCTGGTTGTCCTGCCTATACTTCCTGCCTGGCTACTGGCCAATCAGCGTTTATTTAAAACATAATTGACAGAGTATAGACAATTGTCCTGCACCACCATTATAGGTGAGAAGTCAAGGAGGTTGACACTTAAAACAGCTAGTCAAATCACACCCACTGTCAAGAGAGATAGAAATGTATGGGTCCTCACTCACTCGCTTGTATTCAGTTTGATTTCCCACTCCTACACAGTTCGGGACTCCCTGCCTAGGGAACTGTGTCACCCATGGTGGGCTGGGACATCTCCTATCTTAACTTAAGACAATCCCCCACAGACATGCCACAGGACAACCCAATAGAGACAAACCCTTATTGAAACTCTTCCCAGGGGATTTTTAGGTCATGTTAAGTTTATAATGAAAACTAACCATCATAGCATAGAATATACTTTTGGAAGATAGTCAGTTAAGGAGATTGCAAGAACAGGCTGGGTGTAGGGACACAGACCTTTAAATTCCCAGCACTCGGGAGGCAAAGGCAGGCAGTTATGTATGAGTTTTAGGCTGGTCTGATCTACAGATCTCCAGTTTTAGGCTGGCCTGGCCAAACAAGACTGCATAGTAAAACCCTATCTCGAAACAAAACAGAAAAAAAAAACCCCGAAATATATGTGTTTATTACCCAATACAAAACACAGAGGTAAAAACGTGTGACTATTTTAGGATTTGATAGGTTTGTCTCTTATTCCCAAAGCGGGGGATGGTAACAGAAATTTCACTAGCCACACACAAGGAAGTCCCAGCAGCTTCAACTAGACACAACAAATTCTAAATACATGGCAGGGACTCGGGTGACAGAAAACTGCATTTTCCACCTAGAAACAGTATTTTACAGGAAGTTGTTCTTCTAGCATATTGGTTGACCCCTGTAACCAGGCAGCTGCTCCCATCTGTGTCCCATCGACTCTCCATGTGGTCTACAAGCGGATGACCCCCAACAACCTCCCTGCAGCGTGCTGGGACTTGCGTGCGTACAGACGTTGCTTCATTAATTGTTTCTCGGCCTATTTCCTGAAAATGCAACCGTCTTCTTTCAATTCCCTAAAATGAACATTTATTGCAATAATAGCGTAGTTCCCAAAACTGTGACTGGTGAGCACTGACAGAGTGCAGTCTATGAGAAGAGCAGACAGAGTGCAGTCTATGAGAAGAGCAGACAGAGTACAGTCTATGAGAAGAGCTGACAGAGTACAGTCAGTCTATGAGAAGAGCAGAGGGCCCTGCTGCACTCCCAGTGGCACTGTAAATTAGTAAATTGTGGGAGACAGAACGGAGGCTCCTCGGAAAATTGAAACCAGAGCCACCCTGTGGCCCATCAATCTCACTACTGGGTTTTTATTCAAAGGCGATGAAATCCGGGTTTTGAAGAGACAGCTGCACTCCCACGTTAATTGTGGCGTTATTCACAGCAGTCAAGATGCTGAGGCAATCTAACTGTTCATCAATGGATGAGGGAGTAAATAAACATGGGGTGTCTGTGGGATGAAATACACTTTGGCCTGGGAAAAGAACCAAATCCTGCCGTTGCCAACATGGGGCTAAGTGAGTAAGACAAATCCCACAGTTGCAGGATGCCAGTTGTGTGTGGACGCTGAGAAAGCTGACCTCCTACCAGCACGGAGAAGGGTAGTGGTTCCGAGGCCCATGAGCAGAATGGGAGGGAAAAGCGCAGATGTTAGCCCAAGGACACAAACTGCCTGTTAGACACAAGGAACAAATCCAAGAAACTTGTTGACAGTACTTTTTTGTTTTGTTTTTTGTTGTTGCTTTTAGGTGTTTTGAGACAGGGTTTCTGTGTGTAGCATTGGAGCCTGTCCTGGCACTTGGCCTGAGAAGTGAGTAGGCTGGCCTTGAACTCACAGAGATCTGCCTGCCTCGGCCTCCCCTAGTGCTGGGATTAAAGGTGTGGCTGCAGCCACCACCATCCTGCTTATTTGCAGTTTGATGACTAAAATGAATAACGATACATATAAGGTCATATATTTGAATGCTTAGTCACCAGGGAATGACACTATCTGAAAGAATTAGAAAGACTGGGAGGTGTGGACTTGTTGGACACAAGTGTGTCCCTGTAAGTGGGCTTTGAGGTTTCAAAATCCCAAGTCAAGCCCGGTGTTTCCCTCTCTGTCTGACAATCAGGATGTGTTTCTTCAGCAACATGCCTGCCATTCCTCCTGCCATGACAATCATGTACTAAACCTCTGAAATTGTAAGCAAGCCCGCAACTAAATCCTTTCTTTCTTTCATAAGAGTTGCCCTGGTCATGGTGTCTCTTCGCATCAATAGTCTAGTGACTAAGACAATATAATATACTTGAAAATAGCTAAGAGAATATGTTGCAGATGTTTATCTTGATGGACCCAATCTACAATGTGTACATACACAAGAATATGTTGTATACTGTAAATATGTAGCTTTTGTCAACTAGAAATAAAAAGCAATCTGGATCTATGTCTTGCCACCCAAAATTAATTTGTGTATCAATGTGATGGGAAAAGGAAAAACAGCTAAACAAGCTGTCTGTGAAAGTCAAAAGGCCATTTACCTAAATTCTGCTTAAAGGATTTGGGTATTGGGGACCTTTATGCCCTGTTGATGAGAGCACAGACTGGTGCAGTCACAGTGGAAATCAGTGTGACCATTCCTCAGGAAACCAGAAATAGATCTACTATGTGGTACAGCTCTGCCACTCCTGAACACACACTCAGAGGGCTCTGTTTCCTACTACAGAGACACACGTCCATCCACATTCACTGCTGCTCTGTTTACAATAGGTAGGAGATGGGAACAGCCCAGGTGCCCACCGATCCATGAATAGATGATGAAAATGTGGTGTCCACATATAACAGAATTGTATTCAGCTATAAAAGAAATATGACATCTTCAGGTGAATGGAAGGAGACAAAATATTACACTGAGGGATCACATGGGATGCCAACATTGAGTGTTTACATTGTGTGTTTGATCTGGAGTGCATGTAGAATTTAGGAAACTAGAAAGGGACCCTTGGCGAGGAGGGGGAAGAAACACCTTGGTGTGGGTATAGAATGCGAGTGATATGAAGGGGCGAGGGGAATGGCAGAAGGGAAGCTTAGGTGGACAGACAGTGGGCGGGTAAGGCAGAAGGAGGGGTCGGGAGGAATGACTAACTCTGAAGATGTCTAAAATGCCATATGCCATCGAGACTAGAGGAGGAAGAGTACCGCAGAAGACAGCGAAGGGAGAGGTCTCTGTCACACACAGTGACAAGGGGTCTGGATCTAGCTCTGTCTGAAAACAAAGAGACTTTCTGGACCCAACCCTCTCTCCTCTCCGGAGCTTCTGTCATACCGTGCAGAAGATGAACCATAGAAAAGAAAGTGGGTCCCCATTTTCTTAGAGATGAGGGCATGTTATCAGAGAAGGCTCAATCCTGGCTCCTGTTCATGCGCTTTTTCCTCCTCACTTCCTATCTAGAGAACTTTGAGAAACAAGGAGAACAGGGGAGGAACAATCTGGAACAGCTATGGACGTGGTAAATTGGTGTCTAGTCTTAGAAATTATAATTAGTCCAAACACTGTGCCCTGTGGAAGGAAATACATGCAATACCAGAGGCCAGAGTTCCTTCCCGTGAACAGCTATCATTTGTGGGTTGACCTGGGGCTCAGTGGTTAAAGCATTTGTTGTGCAAGCGTGAGGACCCAAGAACCCGTGCAGAAGCCAGGCCCAGATGCACACGTCTGTAATCCTAGTGAGCCTATGACGAGATGCGGTGGAGACATGAGACTCCCCGAAGGCCGGCTAGCCTGGCACACACAGTAGCAAACAAGAAACCCTGCTTCAAGCAAGGTAAAAACTGAGAATGACACGGGTTATTGTCCTCTGACCTCTATGGGCAAGCTATGGCATGCACAGCTCCCCACCCCCACCCCCACATACACAGAGAAAGAGATGAAAAATAAGTGAATTAAAATCAGAGAAACAGATAAGTCAGCCAAGCTAAACTGAATCAATTAATTGATGGGTCTGTCCTGCTCACCATTAAAAAAAAATTCAGATGTCTACATTGAAGTTTGAGAATCTGACTTTTTATGACCAGAAAATTTGCAGCGCCAGGCATATCTTTGCAAGGCTACAGCCTACTGGGTGTCTGACAGCGGCTGGCCGGGCATATGGGTCTGTGCTTGCTGTGTGGATGAAGTCTCCACGGTGCTCTGCTGCCTTACAGCTTGAGACCATCATCAGCGTACCTATTCGGGCTCTGTATGAATTTGTTATGTCTGGCCATGGGACAATTTTGAAACTTCTACAAAGGCCGTTTGTATTGCATGTCCACCCTGTTGCTGCATGGCACCCAAAAGTCCTTTGTGCAGCATCCACAAGTTTCATAAGTTATCGGAGAGTTGGGGAATCTGCAACTGGATGAGTCCCCCGGCTTTTTTGTCAGAGAGACAAAGAAAATGAATAGTAGTGGCCGGTTAGTGGTTTGCCACAGGGAAGACAGGTCCTGTCCTAGGCCAGGGTGTTGACCCTGCTGAGGCTAGATGCTCAGCAGGGGGGCTGGGAGGTACTCTGGGCCCTGCTCTGATGTCAACTCTCAACCCGAGGGTGATGTGGAAGAACCCATGAATAATTCACGTCACACCCGATGCTCAGTGAGAATGAATTACCTTGTGTGTGCTTCCCGCCTGGATCTCAGCATAGCCCTCCCTGGAGCCTGGGATGAGCTTATGAATAAGTGCACTCTCCTGATGCCTTGGGCTTTTAGGGAGGCAACTGTGGGATCCTGGCTCCAGTTAACAGATTTCTGACTCGCTATTCACAAATTACATCCTCGGATTACAAATAACACGGGAATAAAAAAAAAATCATGCCCCCCTCCTCAACTATCTAGATGGAAATGTAACAGTCTTTTTTTTTGTTTGTTTGGTTTTATTTTACAATTTTTATTTGTGTATGTTGGGGGAAGGGTGCGCATACCACAGGGGCAGGTTAGAGGACAGCTTGCAGACGGCAAGCCTCCGCTTCTACTATGTGGGTTCCAGGGAACACCAGGCTGCCAGGCTTAGCAGAAAGCGCCTTTATCATGGAGTCATCTCACCAGCCCCAGCAGTGTTTGTGTGTGTGTGTGTTTAATGCACCCGGTCCTTGTATGCAAAAGCAAGGTAGTTGGGGGTTGTGGTGGGAAGTGGGAAGGAAATGGGTTTTGAGAGCACAGGCTATCTGGTAAACTTTATAGGCAGTCTAGGCATACCTAGGAGATATGGAAGTTTCCACTCTAGATGACTGCCTTGAAGCAAATATTGCATTAAGTGAGTCATACAGGTTGTTTTTGGTTTCCTGGTGCACACAGAAGTTAGGTTTGCCCTGTACTTTAGCCTTGCAACTGTGTAACAGTTTTATAAGTAGAAAAAAAAAAAAAGCCGATGTACACACCTTACTTTAAAAATATGTTACCGGGCCTGCAGAGTAGCAATTTTGCCTAGCAGGCTGCAGTCCCCAAGCTTGACCCTGCATACTACTAAAAAAAAAAAAAATTGACAATTAATGATCATCCAAGGTGTTGGGAAAACTGACAGAGCCTGGCTGGATACAGACTTGCAGCAAGCCCTCAGTTTGTAGAGGAATGAAGTCTTTGCAGCCTAGCATTAAGTACAGAAAGGAATGCTAATGTCCATGCTAACGTCCTTTCTGCTCCGTGACATTGCTGCCCGGCACAAAACCAACAGAGTCATGTTCGGACCTGAAGGTTTCCAGTTATCATGGGTTACCCTCGGACTGAATCCCGGGAGTCACAAAGACTCAATCGTAATTGAATGATCACCTTTAAAGTGACAAAAATGAAAAGGGTAATATTAATTTGAATCCCATATTTTACTTAAGTCAGTAGTCAAAAACATTAACTACGTGGTTGACGTGAAAACTTACTCGTCACTGAGCTAAGGGGAAGGCTAGGTGGGTAAAACAGCTGTCACACAACAGGAAGACCTAAATTAAAATCTTCAGAATTTACATAGAAGCCGGGTGCCATAGGGCACATCTGCGATCTTGGTACTTCTAGAACAAGATGGACGGTGAAGGCAAGATGCCCCGCCCCCCAACGAAGTTCAAGAGCCAGTTGGTCTGACAGAGGCAGAGAGACCCTAATCTCAAACAAGGTGGAAGGTGAGGGTTGACACCCAGGGTCATTTCCCACACGTGCTATGCCTAGTGGGCACCTGTACTCACATATGAACTTCAGTGCATGGAAACATACAAACACACACATACACATACACTAGAAAATTTAGTAACTATTCATGAGCTTGCTGTGGTCACTCATGTCTTTAAACCCAGTCATAGTGGAGCCAAAGAAATCGGGCGTTCATGGCCAGCTGATGCCATGTCTCTGGATAAACAAATAAGTTAATGAGATAGTTTGCATTCTTTTTTAAGCCCAAGTCTTCCAAGTCCAGATATCACTCATACTAAGACTCAGCACTTTTCAAATGCTCTGACAGCAAGCATGGCTGCCCAGCCTAAGATAATGGTGCTCCTAGCGTGGCCTTGGGCAAATGGGTTGACTTCTTTGGCTTCCGGTTTCCTTATCATAAAATTGATATCAAAAGAGTTGGGTTTCCCCCAGCTCAGGTTTATCTTCTCAGCCCTTCCTTGGTCTTAGGGTCACAAGATACAAGGGTCATTGTTCCGTGGGACAGTGTATCTGCCCTGCAGATAGTGGCAGGAGATCCTCTGTGCATAGTTCAAAGTGCCAGTTAATGTAGACGAGTGAAGGCTGATTTCACACTGCATTCTACTTGGGATGACATAGTAGCGTTTGAGGCCTGGGCAGTTCTTCCCAGAGACTTCACACACACCCCACCCCCCCACCCCGATAAACAGATTTTAATCTGAAAGCTGGGAGCATCGTCTATGAGGAACGGTGAAGATGACTTCAACCTTATCACAGGAAGAGATGTGACAAAAGCTTGTTCATAGTGGTGACTGACCCAAACGTACCAGACACGCACAAAACTGCCACAGTCATCTCCTGTGAATAGTCATGGCTGCTCGGTTATACTCAGGTGAACTAGGCAATGCTGGTGAAGGACTGGTACTCTGTAGGCAAAACTTTTAGCTAGGTGGCTAGTGTGAAGTTGGCTAGTGTGAGGATTGTATAAATTACCTTTGTTATCAAAAGGAGATAGGAGAAGTACAAAATAAGATGTAACTGAAAAATATTGCCTATGGGCTGGGAACCAGATACTCCCAGCTCTGAGGACACTGAGACAGAAGGATTGCTCAGTACACATACACACATAGACACACACACACACACACACACACACACACACACACACACACACACGGTCTCTCTCTGTAGTCCTGGCCGTCCTGGAACTTGCTGTGTATAGCAGGCTGACCTTAGACCCACAAAGATCCTTCTGCCTCTGCCTCCCCAGTGCTGGGATTAAAACTATATGCTACCATACCCAGCTAGACTGCTTGATCTTAACTTGGCCATTGTGGCAACAGCAAACATCTGAAGTGGTCCATTATTCCCCATTTCCTCTTCACGCCACATGTACTCTTACCTCCTCCTCTCTTGAAAGTTCCTCTCAGAGTCCCCTGCCAGCTTCCTGACCTCCATGGGCACTCCACTGTAAACACACGTACCCAAAGATTCCATCCACATATTAGAAAGAACATGCAATGTTTGTCTTTCTGCATCTGGGTTTCCTCACTCAGACTGATTATTTTCAGCTCTAACAATGTACCTGCAAACTTCCCTTTTCTTAACCGTTAAATAATATTTCATTGTATAAAATTACCACATTTTTGTCACCCTTTCATCAGCTGATGGAGCTCTATGCTGGTTCTGCTTCCTGGCTATTGTGAACAGAGCAGCAAGGAACATGGGTGAGCAAGCATCTCTTTAGGAGGGTGTAGAGTCCCACAGTGGTATAGCTGGATCTTTCTAGTTTTTTGAGGATCTGCCACACTGATTTCCATAGTGACTGGGTCGGGGAGTGGAAAGAGGGATAACTATCATTCAAGATTTTTGAAAAAGTGACATGAAACCTACTTTTAGGGGAACCTCCTAAAATCTATACCCACACATATATGGAAAGAGTTTAAATAGTTGCCTGATGATGGAGAAATGCCCCTCTTAGGCTAACATTCATAGGCTAGCAAATAAAACGTTTCATGTCAATAATGGGTTGTTTCTTTTGCGTTGTTGGTCAGTGGGCTCCCATACACCCCATAGCATTACAGGCTATCGTCATTACGCTTGGCTGGGCTCTGGAGTTTGGTGGTGAGAGCCTACTGCTGAAAACCCTGCACCCTTAAGTCAGGGTACATGAAGACATCACGCTGGTACAACCTGGAAACTGTCCCCACTGACTGGTTTTCATAGTCTCTGAAGCTGTTATGCATGCTACTGGAGGGTGAAAGCAATCATCACTCTTACCCAAGTATGAGCCCTGTGAACCACAGTAACAACTGGCTCGGCAGGGTAGGCCAAATGGTGCAACAGTGGAACAAGCGTTACAGGAGTAACCAACCTCTTTCTGATCAGATCTAGGGCCCACTGTACAAGACAGAACTCATACCTATTGCTGTCGTCAGGATCCATGGCTTGATATGTCATAGGCCCCGAGGGAGAACCAGCTACTATTAGTCTGCTAAGTGGGCATAGTATGAAACTGACTCCCAGTGATGTATCATTACACCCAGATACTCACGTATCTCTCAACCCTAGAGAAGCTTCTTTTAGTGGCAGGTGGAAATTAACACTAGGAACCGTAACCAGTCAATGTGTGGAGAATAAGAGACTGTAGAGAAAGCTCAGCCTAAATAGGACATCTACATCAGATCTCCTCCTCAGAAGGCCAAGAGATCTCACAGAAGATAGGGTGGAGGTGCTGTAAGAATCAGAGGCCGAGGGTGACCACAATGATACAGTGTTTTTCAAGACACAGTAGCTAGTAGCACATAGAACTCATGGCTGTTGACACTGCATGAGACCCATGAAAGATCAAGCCAAGCAAAACCCTGGGATGGAGCGGGGAGATGATCACAGAGTCCCACTCCTAGCTGAGGAGCTACTGACAGTGGGTGGCTGCTGGGAAAAGGAAAGCCAGTCTTCTTCAAGGCTGTAGCCCCTAAAAGACTGGCTGTGCACCCATGCTCCAGTAAATGTACCTACGCACATATACATACTAGCCACAGTGAATAGGCTTACTGCTTTTCTCATCCTTTGCGACTGTTTCCCAGCCTTGAAAATGATTGGTGAGGGCAGGGGAAGGAAATGCCTTTCTCATTAACAGGGAGAATTTGCATTGCTTTAAAACCACTCTTAATATCCATTCCATTTTTTGATTTCTTTATTCCTTTTCTTTTGGTCTGCTGTGCAGTGTGTTTGCATGGGTGCGGGTGCCATGGACCGTACGAGAAGGCGAGAGTCATTTCCTCCCACCCTTATGTGAGTTCTGGGGCTCAAGCTCAGGTCATTGGGCTACCGTGGCACCTTTACCTACTGAGTCATCCCTAATGGTCTTTTATTTTAATTTCAGTGATCTCTCACTGAGCCTGGAACTCACCAATGCACAGACTGGCTGGTCATGGAAGTCCCAGGAATCCTCCAGTGTCTACTTTCCAGTTCTGGGATTACAGGCACGCACAGCTGTACCCAGCCTTTCACATGGCTGCTAGGGGTTATAACGCAGACTTTTGCATTTGCTCGCCCAGCACTTTACCCACTGAGAATCTCCTCAGCTCCAGGGTCCCCTTCCTTCTGCACAAGTCAAAAAGGGAACAATTAAAGGCAACCAGCTACAGGGTTTTGCTGGTTCTGTTTTTGTAAATTTTGGACCTCACTGCTGTGGACAAATAACAATAATTGTTTTTTTCTGATTAGGAAAGTAACACATTTATTGTAGCACATTTGGAAATTATAAAATAATGTATTTTTTAAAATCACGAGCTAAAATTATGGTGCCCAGAGATAAATAGTAACCATATTTTTGTGCTTGCCTTAATCATGCCTACATGACAATGTCTTCCTCCCTCTTTTTATAAGTTGGAATGTTGTCCTTTAAAGTAGTAAACCCTCATTACTTTTTAAATCTAGGGGTTTTTTTATTACTATTGTTTTATTTTATGTGTATGGGTGCTTTCTTAACTCCTGTGATGGCTATTCTTGGTTGCCAACTTGACTGTGTCTGGAATTACCTAAAACCCAAATGGTTAGGCATATCTGTGAGAGAGTCTTTTCTTAATTAAATCATTTGAAGTGGGAAGACCCACTTTTAATCTGGATCTTTTGAGGTGCAAAAATACACCTTTAGTCCAGAGATTTTGAGGTGGGAAGATCCATCTCTAATTTGGGCCACACCTTCTGAAGGCAGCCTATAGAAAGGGCATGGGAGAAGTAAGATGGCTCCCTGTTTGCCTGCCTGCTTTCACTCCTGCTGGTAAGCCCATTGATCAGCACTACGCTTCTTTAGGATTTGGCACATTCTGAAGACCAGCTGAGCCATCCAGCCTCATGGACTGAACAACTACAGGATTCTTGGGCCTTCACTTAGAGTATCTGGGCCCCAGCCTGTGAGCCACTCTAATAAATACCATGTATATATAAATTCTATACACAAGTTTGTATAAATACATGTATTTTTTTTCTGTAAGTTCTGTTCCTTTAGAGAACCTTGATTAACACAATTCCCAGACCTTTCTCCAGAAAAAATCCTTAGAAAATTTTGGAATTTCTTTTATTTTAAAAATATTTCTCAAAACTCTAAATGACTGGTCATGTGCTATTTGGCCATATTGGCGCACTGATATAATCCTGATTTGGGCAATTAGCCTGCCTCTTAATTTTCTCAGTACAGAAATTTTGTGTGATATTTTTGCACATGAATTTTTGCTGCACATCTCCTCATGCTTTCAGGATTAGCTTAGTAGAGGAAGGGGAAATTTCCAGGGTTTTTAAGCGATCATGTAATATATTACAAAGTCCTCTTCTTAAGACTGCCACGGTTGATGGCCTTACCATGAACGCCGGACAATTTTCGCATGTCTGGCCTCAGGAAGAAATGCTAGGCTACACTTCCAAAGGAATAGAGAGAGGCAGGATGGACTGGTACTAGCCTAAGGGAGGGGTCTATTTATTTTTCTGTGAGACTCTAGATCTTCTACTTGTCATTAGGGCTATAGAAACTCAAGTGGGTCAGATTATTTCCCAAAACGGGAAGTGTACCAAGGCTGGGGAAGGCTCTCATGCAGCTTTGGGAATCCAGTGCAATCAAGTACTAAAGGAGGAGGTTCCCCTACAGAATGGCATGTGGCTGGGTCAGCTCATCGTTGTTAGAAGGCAACCTGCTTTTACCACACTTCTATCTTTGGCAGAGGAGGTGTCTGGTCAACTGCCAGGTTCAATCAGCTGGAAGAAGTTTACCATGGGACAAACAATAAATGAAAGGAAGGTGGGGCAGAGACCAAGGCATGGATGGGTCCAAGCTTCAAGGAGAAGGAGCTGGTGAGCCTCATAAAGTCCTTGAGGGTAATCATGAGGCAGTTTCTAGGTGTTTCAGGGACCATCAGGAGGAGGAAGTTAGGCCCCGGGTGGGGTGCACCTAGGCAGGAGTCTACACCACCACAAGCTTAACATGGACCAGTAATTGCTACAACTAACCTGAGCTCTGTGTTACGTGGTGATTCAACATTAAAAAATTTGGAAGTCGAAGGGTAATAATATAGAAATGTGGAAAGACATTTATTATAGAGTCATAGAGTCATTTAAATTAGTGCTCACAAACCGGGAGCCCCAGGGGCTAGAGAAACTGAATGACTGTCATTGTGTTAGTAACTTAAGGAGAGCTACCAGGGTCACACACACACACACACACACACACACACACACACACACAAACCAGTGACACTGTTTCTCTAATCCTTGCAAAGGAAGATTCGCAATCATAGTGAGAGTGGACTGCTGACTGCTTATTCCCCGGAGATAAACACATAGTTCTCTTCAGCATGCCTGTGGGATTAGCAGATCCTATTGGCTTTGCAAAAATCTAACTACTGGTTCTAAGTTTGGTGAAGCAGAGGTTGTCATTTTCTTCGTACACCTTCACTTCTACCAAGGGTTTAGAGCCATCACAGAAACCTTTCAACCAACTAGGAAAACGCAGTATCTGGAGGACAGAACATGCAGGGCTGCCTGGTCTTGGGCCAGTGCATCCGAATCTCTCAACAGGGATGGTAGAAGAGGGGTCGTGGATAAATGAAGAGAAGAGGTGGCTCAGTATGGGGTTAGGATTGCTAACAGTTGCCACTGACAACAGGAGGCAGAGAGACCTGGAGGTCAAAGAACAGAGCATAGAATAGAGTTCTATGGCATTGGGTGCTTTTTAAGATGCCAACAAAGTGTAAAAATGGGGCAAACACACAACACTGCAACACAGACACTATCTAGAGCCCCAAGACTTGATCCCTCCAGAAAGCTATGGAAATCTCCAAAGCACTACTGTGTTTCAAGAGTTTTTTTTTTTTTGCACAGATGTGTGCGTGTGTGCATGTGCGCACGTGTGTGTGTACGTGTGTGTGTGTGTGTGTATGTGTGTGTGTACCATATACATGCAGGTGCCTTGGAGGCCAGAAGAGGGCGTCAGATTCCCAAGAGCTGGAATCACAGATGGCTGTAGGCTGCCTAACATGGTTGCTTACAAATTAGGGTCCTTTGCAAGAAGAGCTGTGCACTCTTAACCACTGAGCCATTGCTGCAGCTCCCCTATTCTTACTTTTTTCTTTTCTGAATTGGTTTCCCCCCAAAATGCTATCATTTGCCTCTCCTCTTTTTCAAAGAACATAGAAGAATAACATAGTCTTCCTTGAGGACTGAGGACAGTCATTTATAAGAAAAATCATATTAAATTCAATTTACCCCTATTGAGCTTCTCTACTTTGTACCAAGTAACGCACATTGACATTTGGCCACTTTTAGACTTACTGGGTCAGGAAAGCATTAGGCTAAGTGATAGGTGTCAAAGGAACATAGGTGATTCCATACAGTACTCATTTTAGCTAGTGTTTAGAGGCCAAAGATATAGGCATCAACTACTGTCCCCAGCAAATAAAGTGCTACTTAATTGCCAGGGAATGAAACAAAATGTCAAGCCAATACTATGTGTCATACGCTTGATGCTGGTGTCTCCTCTAGTTTTTAGTATAATCATAAAGCAGGAATCGATAGCTCCAAGCTATAGAGATAGGGGAGCTGTGTATGTTCACACAGCTAATCTTAATAATTCACTAAATGTACCATGCTAAAGTCACATGCTAAATGCATCCAATTCTCATCACATCAATTCCATAAGAGAGTTACCATTACTATCTCATTTTATATAAAGGGACTCAGGCAGAGATACATTAAGTAACAGATCTAGGATAAAAACAAATCCAATCCAGAGCCCCAGTCCCTTCCATGTCGATGCCGTCCACTAAGAACACAGTCTCGGGTCCTAGTCACCCCCACCCACAACAAAGACATGGTGGATAGGTAAAATATCATTTCAGGTTGCATAGCTGAATGCAAGGGTTCTTGTGGGGTATTCACCAGAGAAGATGGCTCAAGCATGGGTCTAAGCCAATAGAACGTCTTTATTAGCTGGCTGGTGACTACACTCTGGATCTTAGTGTAACCCTGAGCCTTTCCCAGGGTGAGAGTTGAAGCACAAAAACCAGGTCCTGGGCTGACATACTTCAGTTAACAAGAACAATTAGCCAGAAGCAGAGCTAAAGAAGCCGAAGAGCAAAGCTGGTGCATTTAGAGACTTTCTTAAAACATGGCCTTTGATGGGTTAGCTCTCTGTTTTTATTTTTGGCAGATGGTACTGTCTACATGCTGAGTTTCACCGCCTGAATGGCACTTCCATTATGGAGTCAGTTGAGCTAAGGTCTGGGGGCCTAATAAGGTCTGGGGACCTGTTACAAGTGTCACAAAATACTTAGCAACAATAAACAATAAACAATGACCAAAAATTAATTCCCAATCAAATGTGGAGATGAATCTAAGGTGCTTGTGCCATCGGGAGGCCACATTTCATTGGGCTTCACCTCAGACTTGTTCCGAACACACAACACAGGCACTTCACACTATATATGTCAACACACCATGTAATACCAATGAATGGTGACAGAAACACCCCAGCTATTGAACACTATAAATCACACTATTCCTACTGGGCACAGTTTCCTGCTTTTATGGAAACGCAGAGACATTAAATATTTCCCTACCATCAGGCCTCAGTATATCTCTGTAGTATATCCTGTGGATAATACCAGGATTGAATATTTGATTTTAAAACTTACTGTTTGAGTTGTTGACTTGCATCTCATAAAACAATCATTGAATGAACTTTGGCTTGAGATTAGGATACTATATCCAACAATTTTTGAAATAGCCCTAAACATCCTTCTGCCATTTTGTAATAAGTGTCTATGTGAAATGGTGTTCCCAGCATTGATGTTTGTAAAGTCAAGATATTGATCAACTCTAAAAGACATTGCCAGTATTGGAGACACTCTATATATCCTGCAATATCTAACAGCCAAGATTGAATTTGGTGTGCATGAAGAGCCAGGACAGGGTCTTACTGTGTAACTCTGGCTTGCTTTCAGTTCCAAGAGCCACCTGCCTCTGACTCCATAGTGCTGGAATTAAAGGCATGTGTTACCACGCCTGCAAGATGTAATTCTTTATGTAAAATAAGCACATCTATCTCATTAGTATGCAAATTTGCTTTTTTAATAAATGGCAAAGTTATATGTGTATCAAGTGATTCTTTTAAAGTAAGTTCCCTTATGATTATCCATAAATATTTGATTTGTACACCTATTTTATACAGACTATCTATGCTGTGGAATAATCCTTCTGTACACAGTGAAAATGTGTTGTTCTCACTGTTAATCAGAAGTTGATTGGCCAATAGCTAGGCAGGATGGCAGGATTTGGGGGGCAGAGAGGAGGGAAGAAGAAGGGCGGAATTAGAGGGAATCCCAGGAGACACAGAGAGAAGCAAGATGAATGTGCTATGTTGAAAGAAGGTACAGCTACGTGGCAGAGAGTGGATAAGAAATATGGGTTAATTTAAAATATGAGTTAACTAGTAACCAGCCCGAGCTACCGGCTGAGGATTTGTAATTAATATTAAGTCTCCGAGTGGCTGTTTGGGAGCAACTCTTAGGCCACAGAAAAACTCTGCCTATGTTATCTATGTGTGCACGTGGTCATGTAAAAGTTTTTCAGGCGAAATGGGGTCATAAGTAGGAAATTTAAGAAATTCATGCATAGCTGGGAAACTTGTCCAGCACTTGGGAAGCAGATCCAGGTGGATCTTGGTGAGTTTGAGGCCAGCCTCATCTATGTTGTGAGTTCCAGGACAGCCAGGGCTACACACAGAGAAATCCAATCTCGAAAAAAAAAAAGAAAGAAAAGAAAAGAAAGCAAGAAAGGACTAAAGAAAGAAAAAAAGAAAGGAAGGAAGGAAGAAAGGAAGGAAGGAAGGAAGGAAGGAAGGAAGGAAGAAAGGAAGGAAGGAAAAGAGAAACTCATGCATAAGGTAAGCTCCATGTGGTGCTAGATGAACTGAATGGACAGTTGATTCTTTTGAGTTGTGTTGAGGGTCATTGGGCTTTCTAGTCTAGTCTGCTTAAAGTGCCATTTTTTAGATTAAGACTCTGTGATTTGAGAGTTGTTGGTAGTATTGTAGCTGTCTAAATTCCTAATCTTTCCCTTCTTCCTGACTTACACACGTTTATACAAAGGAGAGAGGAAGGTGGGGAAGGCCCCGGAGGGTGGGTCTCAGGAAGGCAGGACCTGAGAAACATTGGTTCTCTCTCTCTTTCTCTCTCTCCCATTCCACCCTTCCAACTCGAGACCAGCCTGTTCTGTAGAGTTTCTGTGCAGTGAACGAAGGGAGGCCCTCACTCTCTTGAGGTGAGGTCCACCTGGTCTCTCAAATGAGAAGGAAGAGCCCTGTCTCTGCTGGCTGTACAAGTGTGGTAAATCTGACCGCAGCAGGGTTAGGCAAGTTTCTTCCCGTGCAGACTTCCTGGAATATGGAGAACAGTAGCCAGCTGCTTGGTATCTGCAGAGCCAGAATGCCAAATGGTAAATTTTAGCTCACTTTAATGTCTGCCTCCTGCTCCCCAGACCATCTGGACCCATACATCTCTCATGCCTCAGGTACAGGCCAACGTGACAAGGCTGTCAGGAGCCTAACGATAACTGTATCTCATACCTTTTACTTGTTGGGGTGAGTTTGGGGGGGTGTGTGTTTAAAAATACATGTTTGTGCTGGCAGAGTGAGATGAATAAAGCTGAACTGTGCAGAGCCCCTCCTAAAAGGAGTTTTCCCCTCAAGGACAATAATTAATAATTAAGAGATTTTTGTTTCTGGTCTTTACCAGCCATAAAAGTATAGCATCACTCCAATTAATTAATGTGGTGTGCCTGTGTATACTTGTATGCAGGCATAATCATATGCCCATGGGTTCCTCTATCTCCCTCAGCCTCATTCCTTGCAAACAGGGTCTCCTACTGTTACTGGGAGACACAGAGGTTGTGGGAGACACGGAGGTTCTTGTGTTCACAATAAGCATTAGGGGAACTAGGAATGTTAAACACACAGGGCTGTTCCTTCAAAGGAAGTGATGCATAACCCGTTTTCCACTGGCTAGGAGCAGATGTGATTAATAGCTTGGTGACCTTTGCACTATCTGTGTGGCTGAGTCCACATCAGATCCCCCCCCCCAGACTATTATCATGAGGTTGTCAATCTATAGAAGGAAGATGGTGGAAGGTGTCACATACAGTCAATCTCCAGATCCCATCTTTTATAGTTTCGGTTGTGAGCCTAGCCTTTAGTGGCTGAGCCATCCCTCCAGGCCTAGACCCCACCTTTATGGAAGATGTCATATGTACTTTACTTTTGATGTAACCATGTCTTAAGTTTTAATGTGCACACGAGATTGAGTTAATTATCACCAGAAAAGTTTTGTGCACCAAATTTTGTGCTTGAATATGCCTAAAATAAATTACTTGGCACCAGACTCCTGAAGTTTGAACTAACACTGGCTACTTAGTCCTGTCTGTAATGATAAATAAAAAAGAAAGGCAAAGTGGGTACCTTTTGGTGGGTCCTGCCAAGGCATGCCACTGAGCAAACATACCAAGTGCAACAGAAACAGAGTGCAAGAGGTTTATTGGAGGAGGGGGTCAGCGAAAGCCTGTGTTGGAGTGGGGACATGAGAGAGGCAGGCAGACAGACAGAGAGACAAGACAGACAGAGAGACAAGAGGAGGAAGAGAGGCAGGAGAGGAGCAAGAGGCGTAAGAGAGGAAAGGGGAAGCAAGAGAGGAAAAATTTCTGAGGCAAAAAGAGGAGTAAGAGGCAAGAGAGACAAGAGAGAGCTGTGCTTTGGCAGGTACTTTTAAGGGGTACACATGTCACGTAGCTGATGGTGGAAAGGCACCTGTCAACGGGTGATGATGTAACCACTTTGGCAACAGAGGCAGGCTGCTACTCTGCCTGGCAGAAACTAACAGTGTTGAGCACCCGAGCTATCTGCTTGTCTCCTGTGGATTGTTGCCAGAGGTTTCTGTCCCACCCTGTCCTGCAGCCCTTCAGTCCCAAAGAAACACACAGAGGCTTACATTAATTATAAACTAGCTGGCCTATTAGCTCAGGCTTATTATTAACTCTTATAATTTACATTAACCCATAATTCTTGTCTGTGTTAGCCACGTGGCTTGGTACCTTTTATCAGCGAGGCATTCTCATCTTGCTTCCTCTGTGATGACTGCAGACTCAGCCTTTTCTCCTCCCAGAATTCTCCTATTCTGGTTGCCCACCTATACTTCCTGCCTGGCTACTGGCCAAACAACATTTTATTAAAATGCAAGTAACAAATCTTTACAGGGTACAAGACCATTGTCCCACAGCAGTGGATCAATATTCTGTTGGCCATGGTGGTCACAAACAAATCTTGGGCTCTTGCAGAAGTCTCTGTGACTACCACATACAACAAAGTAATGATCCACAGGAGACAAGAAGGTAGTTCGAGTGTTCAAAGAGCTCAGCAAGCCCCAGAGATCCTCCTGTCTCAGGCCCCACCTCACCCCCAGTCCCAGTGCTGAGGCTCCCAGCAGGGATAGCCACTCCCAGCTTCTTATATGGCTGCTGGGGACCTGAACCCAAGTCCTTGTAATTGTACAGCAAGCGCCCTTACAGAGCTTCTGATCACTGAACTATTCTCTCACCCACAGTATTTTGTCATGTGATGAGGGTAGCCTAGCCATTGCTAACCCACCAGGTTGGTCCTCTGAGGCCTTTTTCAACCTGACCAGACCATTGGTGTCTCCAGGCTTGGTTATGATAAGACAGGTCAGTTTGTTCTTTAGGATGGGGGAATTCCAGGCTAAGGAAGCAGCTGGGATGTGGCCCAACAAGCCTGCTGGTATTAATATTGAATTCCTTAATGAGAGATCAATGTTCAAAAAGGACTCTAAAAGGACTATGTCCTTGTGAAAAGTGATCTCTGGATACACCCTGGGGTGGAGTAGGATACTTTATACTGGAGGAGAGCAGACTAGGTGTGGAATGGACTCCTCTGTTTTCTTAATCAGTTACTGCTTCCATGAAGATGGTGAGGTACACAGTGTCCCCAAACAGGTGTCTTATCATCTGGGCAGGCCACTGTATGACCAAATTTACCTCTTGCAGCCTTTTCCATGAGGGTTCTCCAAAGCACAGCTGCTTTGGAACTTTGTTTGTATAATTTTTGCTTTTTGAGACAAGATCTTCAAACTTAGCCCAGGTTGGTCGGGAACTCTGCATCCTCCTTCCCTTATGTCCTGAGTACTAGAGCTACAAGTGTGTGCAGCCAGACCTGGCTACAAACAATGTTTTAAATGGAGAAAGGAATGAGAACCATATAAGGGCCAGACTAGGGGAGGAAGTGGGGTGAAAGGACATTTAGCAGGTAACCACTTCTAGTGGGAGATGCTGTGTCCCTTTGTTCAAGTTACCTTAACAAAGCCCATGGCTTGGGGATTGAAGCAGCAGGCGTGTTTTCTCTCCGTCTGGAAACCTGAAGATTCTGCCAGCTGGTGGATTTTGCTCAAGTCTTTCCTTGACATGCAGGTAGCCGTCTCCTCGAGACTCAGTGGTCTTCCTTCCATATGGTCTATGTTCAAATTTTTTCCTTTTTAAAAACAACAAAATTTTATTTGTGTGTGTGCACACGCACACACACACACACAAAAGTTCAGATGCCTGAGGAGGCCAAGAGAGGACATTAGACCTCCCGCCGGATCTAGAGTTACAGGTGGTTGTGAGCTACTTGTTATGGATGATGGGAAACAAACTCCAGGCCTTCAAAAGGATGGCAAGTGACCCTAACCACCATGCTGCCTCTCCAGCACCAGATTTCTCCTTCTTTAGAAGAACATCTGTGAAACTGGATTAAAGTCCCTTCATTTCGGCTCAGTCACCCTTTAAAAGGCCCCATTTCCAAATTTGGTTACATTCTGGGGTCCTGGCCTAAAGGCTTCCACAAAAGAACCTGGAGAGAGGAGCGCACATGGACAGTGGGAGGGGCAAGTCGACAGCTTTCCCTCCCAGCTCAAAGGCAATGACCGAGTCACCTGTGCTACCTGGTCCATTCTTTAACTTCAGAGCATGTCCCAGGCCTGCAGTTCCTAACGCCCCTGAGGTGTCTTCCAGGGCCAGGTAGCAGCAGTTCTTCACTCTAGGATGACCAGGTGCCCGTGGCTGTTTGTCACTGTGAGATCCAGGAGGGAACAGAGCCATTTCCTCTGTCCCACAGTTATGAAACATACTTAAGGGAGAATCAGACTCTATGGTAATTTGCTAGCTATTAATAATTGATAACACCCGTTCCTCAAGGATTATTTGCACAAAGCTGGGAAGCTAGAGAAATAGAGATAATCAAATTTTAGTATAGATAAAACTGGGTTAAGAGTTATTCTGCCTATTTGAAATATTCCAGTATAAAATATTCATCTTAAGCTCTGAGCTAATAAACAAAGATGTCCTCTACAGGCCCCCATGTGTAAAGGCCTAATATGGTAATAAAAATAAAAATAGTAATAAACAAATTATAATACAATGATCATGTGGTTCACAATGAATAAATGATTCGAATAATCACTTAATGAGAATAGGCACAGGACAGGGAGGGGAAGAGGCTGGGACCCATCACCTGCTCCTTCATGTACGAGGACGTGGTGATTTGATGTAGGCAGCTCTTCCTTCCATCCTTTCTCTGAGGAGCCATTGGACAGCAATGATTGACAGGCCATCTCATCCAAGCCAAGGATATGCATCTCCAGATGTATCTCCTGCCCCTCTTCTCCGAAGTCATTGCTGGGATGGGAATAGGCAGGGTTTGGTTGGGTACGTCTTTGAGTCCTTAGCCCTCCTACTACTTTCTATTTTGAATCTCTAGGAGGTGCATGTATACACTCCTGGCTTTTACCTCCAGCCCCATTCTTTTCATCCTTCCCTGACCTTAGGGGTAGCTTCTGCTACTTTCTATCTGTAATCCCTCTCATAGCCTTAGAGGTGGCCGTGCTGGACTGGAGATGTGGTTCAGAGGATCAGGGGCTCAGTGTGCATGAGGCCCTGGGTTCTGTCCCCGGCACTCCTAGGAGAAAAGTAGAGCCTGTATGGACAGTTCTTAGTCCCTTCTCACCTCCTGTTCTGAGGATGGGACTCAGAATCACACACCACCGCTGAGCACCATGCTACCCACCCTTTTCTTACCCCTCTCACTCACACATTCAGTCTCCTGAGGCCCCCAAGTTCTAACTCTTTTGGTTCATTCTTTCATGTCAATAAGTGATCAATAGAAACACTCCTTGTTCCAGACAGCTCCTCAGAAGAGGCATCCTACCCTTCCTTCCTCCTCGTGGATCACTCCTGCTCCTGCAGAAACACGCCTGGAATCTGCCCACTTCTGTCCCTGTCTGTCACCCACTGGCTCACCCTCCTTCATCTCAGTCTCCCAGTAGGTGTCTCCACCACCGCTCAGCCTACCCAACTGGAGGCTCAAAGATTGAAAAGAAAACTTTTACTACACAACATCACCTGCACTCAAGTCCTACATCCCAGTAGACTACAGCACCAGGATGACCTCACCCCACCCCCAGATTCTCACTGGACGCCAAAGCCTTGAATCAACCCTGCTATGGCTCTCCTATTTCAAATCTCAGGTGAGAAAGTGTGCGTGCATCAGTGGCCTCTCTACTCCTTTCTTGACCTACCCCATCCTCCCCGTTTCCCTTCCCCATAAACTGGCCTCGAATGGTCTAAACAATCCTATCTCAGGATGACCTGGAACTTGTTGAGAATGGCAAGCCCTACTCCATGACAAGACCTACTGAGTCCGTTGCAATCCCCAGGTGGTTCCTATGCACATTAAATTAGAGAGACTTCTGTAGGCTAGACTAGACATGGGGCAGGGGTTAGCAGTAGATTAGGATGGCCCTGAATACCTCATGGCCTTTGCATATTCCATCTTTAGCTAGGTTCTTCTGACGTCATGTTCCCAGAATATCTCTAGAAAAGGAAATGGCAAACCATGGCTGCTTCTAGGGAGACAAATGTGGTTCCTGGAACCAGGGGCGGGATGGGAAGTTACTTTTTATTGTGCACTCTAGTGCGCCTTTAAATGAAAAAGCTATTTCAATGAATTTCTGTTTCAGCCTCCAGTTCTGCGTACAACCATATAGCATATCACGCAGTCTCCTGCATAATTCAGTAGTTGTCAAGTTCCTCCTCCTGAAGGAAGCGGGAGATAAGGACTACATGTGTCTGCAGGTCAGCCTGACACTCTCAGATACAAAACGCTGATCTCAAGTCGAGCATGCATCTCCTCCTGCCTTTCATCCCTTCATTCAACCCGTGTGCACGTCCTCTCTTATTAGTACTACTCGGGGGCCTGGGATCCCTTGCCTGCTCTTTTCTGTCTACCAGATGGTACCTTCCAGCTTTCGAGTCCTGTCTTCTGTGGCTCCCACACATGGCAGTAGACCTTACGTGGCTAACAAAAGAAATGGAAGCCACTGGGAAAAGCTTCTCAAGTCCCCACCACAAAGCCCCACTCCTGTCTGTGTGCCATTATGGATCTTACATGTCATCAAAAGCTTACGCATTGAAGGCTTGGTCCTCATGTCATGGTGCTGTAGGGACGTGATGGAAACTTCTGGAGTGGGGGCTCGTTGGAGGATGCAGGTCTTTTCTTTAAGTGTGCCTTTGAAGGACCCTGACATCTCTCTGTGTATCCATCTGTCTGTCTGTCTCTCCCCCTCCCTTCTCTTCTTCCTTCTCCTCTTCCCCCTTGCAACCCTTTCTTATCTCCCTTCTCTCTTCTCCTCTTTTCTCCTCCTCCTCCTTTTGTTCTCTCTCCTCTCTTCTTTCTGCTTTCCCAGATTGTTGGAGGTGAGCAGGTTTGTTCCACATGCTCCATGCCATGACAGTTCTGCATTGACACACACCCAAAGCAACAGACCCAGCTGCCTAGGGACCGAACCCTCCGAAATCAGGAGCTGAAAAGCCCTTTCCGTCTTTAAGTGATTCATTTCATGTATTTGGTCACTGCAACACAAAGCTAGCACGGCTGTATCCTTCCATCCTTTCCGTGTGCTAAAACAACAGGACTCTCCACACGCGCTCCGATCTCTATCTGCCAGTGGCGCCATGAGAAACGCTCGACAGCCAGGCATCTAGGAAATGACAAGCTCTGATCTGTGGAGTTTGCTGACTCCCCTGGTGCAACTACACCCACAGCAGCCAACTTTGAGCTACCAGTGAGATGGAAGAGCCACACAGCGTTGTGCCATAGTCCTGCTCTATAGGTTCGTGAGAGATACGAGCACACTACATTGAAATGTTAAGAACAGGTGACAATTCGGCATCTGTCACCTTATTTTAAGATCACCTAGCTCAGTGTAAGTTTCCATCCAATCTCTGGCTGGCTGTGTTTGATGCTCAGCTCTGACAATTCCTGCCTAGAACAGTTACTCTGTTCACTGCCAGCACCTACACCTGTAGTCACACACATGTAAACACACACACACACACACACACACACACAGATCCAAAAAGTAAAACTCGACTTTGACACCAGTTGAGTACCACACTGAATCCTTGTGAATGAAGGGATATTCTGCTATGTCCTGCTGTGGCTTCCTAGTGTTTCACAGATCATTAATCTCTTTTCTGTGCTTGTCAGAGCTTTGTTTCCTTGTCCTTGTTTGTGCAAATGTATCCTTTGTGTACAATGCAGTTGGGCCTGGGATGATTGGGTTTCTTTGGAACATGCACAAGCTTTTCTTTTCGTCATAATTTCCCAAACATTATAGCGTAACTTCTTACGCAGCGGTGACATTGTATCTGGGGCTATGAGTAGTCAGGACATGCTTTAAAGTATGCAGTAAGATGTGCCGAGGTTGTGTTGAACGCAACATTATTATATATAAGGGATGAGAGCATCCATGAATTCTGATACCCACAGAGGATGGAGAGGTCTTGGAACCATCTCCTTGGATACCGAGCGACAATTGTGGTCTGCTAGAACAGCTCATGGGCTCAGGAAAGCCCTTGTCTCTACTTACTGGTTTCTTACTAAGGATAATATTTGGGGCAAATCCAGATGAAAAAGACACCAGGGCAGGTATGGGTGGGGCGGGGACCTTCATGCCCTCCTCAGGTAGATCACTCTCCCACCTCCATGTGTTCCTTTTTACTGGAGGTTTGTAAATCCTACCATCTGCAGTGTTTGCACGGGTTCCATTACTTAGGTACAAAGGATTAAATCAATGGTCAGTGGCTATTAATTTAGTCTCTGCTCCCCAGGTGATCCTGAAAGTTCCTACCCAGTAATCATGAGGTCATTTCTTCCTCCAACCATCTCCCTCCTGAGGCATCCTAATCCTCCACCCCATAAACTCAGGGACTGTTGGAAAGGGGACTATATTCATCTCTCGTCATTCTGGACTTTTCAAGGCTTTTAGAGCTCTTGCCCCCAAAACCTGGACTGAGGTCTAAATGTATATTTCTTATGATCTCACAGAGACCATCACGGAAAGGGCAGATCTCTGTGCTGGGAGACGTCTAGACCTTAAGGTAACACCAGACTGCCGGTGAGCTAGGAAGGCAGACTGCCATCAGTATGGAGATCTGGAAGGAGACATTCAACTGGAATTACTTGGCATATGGATAATGGTGACATCACAAGTAAACATATGTTGCAGAATATTCCTGTACACGGTGTGAAAATGTATTGCTGTGATTGGTGTAATAAAAAGCTGAACAGGGGGCTGGAGAGATGGCTCAGAGGTTAGGAGCACTGGCTGCTCTTCCAGAGGACCTGGGTTTAATTCCCAGCACCCACACGGCAGCTCACACCTGCTTGTAACTCCAGTTCCAGGAGATCTGACACCCCCACACAGACATACATGCAGGCAAAACAGCGATGCACATAAAATACAAATAAATGCAATCATATTTTGAAAACGCGGAATGGCCAATAGCTAGGCAGAAGGTACGGGTGGGAGGGAGGGACATCAGGGCAGAGAGAGAACTCTGGGAAGATGAAAGGTTGAGCTGTCAGCCAGATGCAGAGGGAGCAAGGCATGCAGGAGGAGAGGTAAAAGCCACGAGTCACTTGGCAACAGGTAGATGAATAGAAATGGGTTTAGTTATAAGAGCCAGCGGGGCAAGCCTAAGTTATAGGTCAAGTTTTCATAACGTCTCTGTGTCATTTTTTTTTCTAGATGGTGGCCCAAAGAAAACTCCAGCTACAAAAATACATAGTGGGTTTTGGGGAATCTTAGGATAAATTCTAAACCCCTGAACGTTCTCTCCCTGCGGTGCACTGTAGTTTACTCTGAAGCATGGTTAGCGTCCCAAGCATGAGGCATGATAGAGTCACTTTCCTACCAAGTCTTGATGGTGAATGTCAATTTTAATCTGCTCAGACTGCCATAGATCAGATGGCTTATAAACACTAGGAATTCATGTTTTACAGTTCTGGAGCTGGAAGTCTAAGATCAAGGGTCCAGCAGATTGGGTGTTTAACAAAGCCTGGGTTCGATAGATGATATTTTCTTGCTGAGTCTCACATGATGGAAGAGTGGAGAGAGTTTTGCATCACACACCCACACACACACACACACACACACACACACACACACACACACACACACACCTACCCACCAAAGGACTCTACCTACCCTCACACCTAGCCAGCTAATATTCTCACTCCAACATCCCACCACATTGGAGGTCACATCTCACGAATTCGGGGGACAGACCTCAGCATTCAGCCTCCACTCTGCCTGTCTCTCCTGGCATGTCCCACACCAGGTCACTGCATAGGGAGGACCATCCTGTTTCTACCATGGGACTTATTCAACGTCTCTGTCCTGCGAATGAGACCCTCTGGCGCAATGCCTCTTTCCTCCTTCCTGGGCACACCACAGCACCTGACTCAGGGGTGAAAAGAGCCATGTCTCAGGACTCCACATAAGCTGGGCCTTCTGAGCTCCAGAGAATGAGGGTCTAGCTGTTGGTTTTGGAAACACCTGGGCCCTGGCTCCTGGCCAGACACTCCTGAATGCTGTGCATTGTGTGCCTGGGGAGGCATGAATAATGTCATAGGGTGCCAGGGACACGTGCCTAGTTTTTCTTTCAGCAGCCAACCCACCCTTTTTCCGGCCACATTAAAAATAAGTCTGAAACACCTGACCGCTCCGTGATGCTTCCCTAGCCCCACCTTGGGCAAATACACAGCTACCACCACCTACCTCTCCCCGACCATGCTCTTATTTCTGTGTCGCGTGATCACTGACAGCTTGTGTAACCGTGAGGTGCTGACGTGCCTCTGTATGGAAATGTCTTGGTTTTTGGTTTGTGATCCTCTCTGGATAAAGGATCAGAAGGGACTTGGGGGTTTGGGTGTTGCCACAGGGCCTCCTGGAAGGACTTCAGCCACCCTTGGACAGGAGAAGAGGCGTTATACAGTGGCGGCAGGAGAGACTATCCTCCTCCAGACTTATAATCGGGTACTGTGCTAGGGGCCAGGATCAGCACAACTTTCCAGCTCCTGGACCAGGAATGGATTTATTAAACTGAGCAGGAAGCAGCTGTACCTGTTTTTTTGTGCTGTTTAATACCAAGGTGCCTGCCAGGTTCCCTGGGGCTAAGAATGACCTAGGGAGGCATCCAGGACCTATGGAGGCACAGAGAGCTCCAGGTATCTGGCCTGCCCTCCTATCAATCCCAGATATCCACGGTGCAGCTCCCTGCTAACAAATGGAGGATCTACGTATGCTTCCCTGTTGGAGGGAGTGGGCCGCTTGTTCGTTCCCAGGTGCCCAGCTAGCTTAGACATCTTAATTTAACCCATTTCTAGTAATCTGTGCATTACCACGAGGTTGCAGCCTATCAGCAAAGTTTCAGCACATCTATATTTGGCAGCGGCTCCAGGGCGTCTCTCTGCCTCTGCCATCTTCCTCCCAGCATTCAGTTCCATCTTCCCTGCCTACCTAAGTTCTGCTCTGCTATAGGTCCAAAACAGTTTCTTTATTCATTAATGGTAATCACAGCACACAGAGGGAAATCCCACATCACTTCCCTATGGTGATGAGACTTTGGAAAAAAAAACTACAGGACTGTAGTTTGGTTCTGATAAAGGTAGAAGACTCCAAAATCTTGTCTTGAGAAGACCTGTGACAACCTGTGTTTTATGGACTTGAGTAAGTTCATGTAGCACAGGGATGTGTTTTGTGTGTGTGTGTGTGTATGTGTGTGTGTGTGTGTGTGTGTGTTGCATTGGGGGAGGGATACAAAGCCTTCCTTTTGAGCTGGGGTCCAACTTCCAACAGATATGTACGAATACTTTTACCTTCCTCCAAGCTGGTTTAGACCACAGAGGTAATTTCCAAGTCCAGTTAAGCCCATGGCTTTGTTCCTGAACTCTAGTTCTGAAGCGGGAGTGACTCGCCCGACTCTGGAATATCTGCCAGCCCCCACAGCCCCATTCTCCCGTCCGAGCAGTGAGCAGGCTCACCTCTCAGTGGGCACATTTTCTTGTAGCCCTGACTCACCAACCTGTTTTCAAGGGAGGTATGAGTTAAAGCCAGTAAATCCTCAGTGTTGGCATGAGGACAGGTACTTTTTCTTGCCAGACCACTCTGTATTCAAAACCACTGTGGGGGTGGCAGGTGCTACCCAGGAGTCTCCAGAGAAACAAAACCAGTGGGGGGACACACTTGTGTAGATGCACACACTTAAATGTCCTCCTCTATCTAAGGGGAGGTGAAGCCCTGATAAATCCATTTCAAGTTAGAAATAAATATCAAGTTAAAAAAAAGAAAAACGTTCAGTATGTCCAGCCTAGCCCACCTGAATCATGCTCCATGCACGTCCATAGCCTATAGCTGTGCAAAGTCAATGGAACTCATCTCGTAACTGACTACCACGGTAATTTCCTGAAGTCAGCGATGAAAGTGCAAACAGAAGTGTTGTGTAGGTGGTCACCATGAAGGCCCACTGTTGGACGGTGGTGACCATGAAGGCCCACTGCCCCACTGCTGGAGGGTGGTGACCATGAAGGCCCACTGCTGGAGGGTGGTGACCATGAAGGCCCACTGCTGGAAACACCCTAGCCTGAGGAATGTAAAGAGCATTACACTCAAAGTAGGTCCAGGTGACGGGAATGCTGGCTGAGTCATGAGTCCCTGACTGGAAACCACTAACCGTCCCATGACAGCGTCCCACTGCATTGCCCAGCTGAGGACAGAACATACTCAACCCTCAAGCGTGTTTTCTCCCGAGTACTATGTCTCTTTTGTACCATGGTAAAGTTGGGAATTTGTAAGTTGACCTGTCATAAACCAGGGACGGAGTGTCTCTGTGTGAAGTGGGGGATGTCGGCTGTAATGTCTGTTGGCTCCTATAATTCTGAAGGCCAAGAGATCTCCCTGTGAGCCATCTGGGATGAAAAGGCTTATTTATGTACAGCTCAAGGGCATGGACTGGATAGCCAACGGCAGACATTCTACTCCTGTTAAAGTCTTGAGATGCAAGATCCCAGAAAAGGAGGAAAAGGAGAAGGCTTCTTCTCATCTCCTCACAGAGAGATCTAGAAATAATGTTTAGCCAGCTGGGTGGGAATTCCACTCAAGTAAAATCAACTTACTTGCTGCTGCTGGTTCCTCTTCAGACTTCACAATGGCTGGAGGTTAGCTCCTAGCCTGGTGTGCCTCTATGTGGGAAGGGTGCATTCTCTGAGTCTAATTCACAGCACAAGTTGAGTACTTGGCCTTGACAGGTGAAGCAGAAGAGATGGCTTAAGGAAATAAAGGGTAAGGTGTCCTTGGTTGTTTGCTTTTCAACTTAAAGAAAACATTCTTGGCAACAGGTCCATGCATTTTGTAAAAAGGCTCCAAGTCACACTATGGCCTTAACAGTGACGGAAGCCATCAGAGTCCCAGAAGGCCTCAGCACTAAATCATACAGCTTCAGAGATGCAATCATAAATCTCTAGTCTGTGCAGGGGAAATGCAGGCTCCAGATCAGCTGGCCTTGGATAATTCATTAATTTAATTTATCCTTTGGATTTGTAAAGAGATCCAATTAATTAAAAAAGGTTTCATTGGCGCTGCTTGGATGGTTCTTCATCAAGAAGAGAATATTCCATTCCTGGAAGCATGCTTATATCTTTTATTCTTGTGCTCAGACCCTCAAGGCCGGCTTTTTTCATCTGGAAGGCCAAGGGTTTAACCGCCTGGACACTGCAAAGGGAGCTCGGGTCACCTGGAAGAAGTGTTAGAAGACTGTCCCTCCAAGGTGGGGTTTCTTTAGGCTTCCAGGTCAGCCTCAGGGAAACACCCACTCCATCACCAAATGCTAGCTGAGAACCCCACCACCACCACCACCAACCAAGGCTGATAGCTAGGGCCTGGGAAGTTACGGCTGGAGAACTGAAAATTCAAGACCAACATGGGACAATTTAGGAGATTTTGTATCAAAACAAAAGAGTAAGAAAAGGCTGGGGCTATATATAGCAAAGTGGTAGAGTGTTTGCCTAACTCACATGAAGTCCTGAGTTTGATCCCTGGCACTGTATAAACCCATGATGATAACAAGGGTGTACAATCCTAGCAGGATTAGGAAGGGGTTCAAGGTCAGCCTGGGCTACAGCAGACCCTGGAAGAAGGGGAGGGAGAGGGGGAAGTAGATAGGGAGAGGGAGAGGGAGAGAGGGAGAGAGGGAGAGAGAGAGAGAGAGAGAGAGAGAGAGAGAGAGAGAGAGAGAGAGAGAGAGAGAGAGAGAGAGAGCGCGCCTGGGATTACTGCAACCTTAGAGCTGGGAACTCCTGCTGGGGTTAGTCAGCTCCATTCTTAACTTAATGTAGCTTGGGCTGCTTTGCCAAATGACCAATAATATCAATACACAAAGAGAAAGGAGAAATAATTTTGCCTAACAGATTAATCACAGTTTTTCAAATATCCCAAAATGTGAAGAACTGTGGTTGATAATATACCTTTTGGTGAAGGTAAAAGTCACCCAAAGCCCTGTCTGGAAGACCTTCGCAACCTAGTTTTGTTTACCATTTTCCAGTTTTATTATTGCTGTTTGGGTGTATGCACTCAGCCATGTGGGCCATGGTACCCCGATGTGTGGAAGTCTGAGGACTGCTTTCAGGAGTAAGTTGTACTTCCACCATAAGCTCCAGGCCTTGAACACAGCTTGCTAAGCTCATGCAGCAAGCACTTTTATCAACACATCTATCTCACTGGGCCCATCTCTTTTTAGCTCAGTTTATGGCGTGTAATTCTATGGACTGAAACCAAGGCTTTGTGTATGTTAAGTGTAAACTCTGCTTCTGAACTAAATCTGCAGCCCCACACCTCTCCTCTTATACAAGCACATTCTTACACACACAGGCTCACACACCTGTAATCACAGCAAGTAGGAGACTAAGGCAGGAGGATTTCCACGAGTTCAAGGCCAGCTCTGGCTCCATAGTAAGTTTGGGGCCATACTGTGGTATAATAGCTGACCCTGTCTACAAATAAATCAGCATTCTTTATTTTCAGGCAACAGACATACATAAACAATTGCTTTCTGTGAAGCTAAGACTATCCACACCATATTTGGGTTTCTTTTGTTGTTGTTATTTATTTTTTTAATAAAATAAAATATAAGCTAAAACAAAAACCATCACATTGAAGTTGGGCAAGGCAAATCAACAAAAAGAGCCCCAAGAGCAAGCACAAGAATTAGAGGCCAGCCGTGCCTTGGTGGTGCATGCCTTTAATCCCAGCACTCGGGAGGCAGAGGCAGGTGGATCTCCGTGAGTTTGAGGTCAGCCTGGTCTACAAGAGCTAGTTCCATGACAGCTAGGACTGTTACATCAAGAAACCCTGTCTCATAAAACAAACAAAAAAGAATCAGAGGCCCACTTATTCACATACTCAGAAATCCCATAAAAATACTAAACCAAAAGCTGTGATATGTGTGCAGAGGATCTGGGGCAGACCCATGTCAGCCCTAGGCCTGCCACTCCAGTCTCTGTGACCTAGATGAGCTTTTCTCCTGTTAATTCAGAGAGCCTTGTTCTCCCGTGTCCTCCACCCCCTCTGGCTCTTATACTCTTTCCATTTCCTCTTCAGCTGGGCTCCCTGAGCTCTGACAAGGGGGATTTGATGGAGTCGTCCCATTTAGAGCAGTGTGTCCCAAGGTCTCTCTTTCTCTCTTTGTATAGTGCTTACTGTGCATTTGTATGAAATGCAGTTTAAGTTTTTGTCAAAGGTAGTTCCTGTATTTGAACTAGGGGGCAAATGGACCTTTAGGTGTTCAGAGTAGCCAGCTGATTGTTTAAAAAAGAGAGGCTAAGACAGAGGGCGACCACATCCATTCATGGTCTTTCCTCTTTCCCAGAAGGCTGCTGAGAATGCTGTAAGAGAAACCCTGTCTCGAAAAACAACAACAACAAAAAACCCAAAAATAAACAAACATGTTGGTTGTGGTTTTCTGTCCTTCCCAGTTCCCCCAGTCGTTAAGTCCCAAAGAAATCATAAAGAGGTCTATATTAACTATAAACTGATTGGCCCAGTATCTCAGGCTTCTTATTAACTCATACAACTTAAATTAGTCCGTTATTTTTATCTGTGTTAGCCATGTGGCTTGGTACCTCATTCAATGGGGCAGTCACATCCTGCTCCTTCTGTGGCTGGGACAGGACTATGGACCAAGCTTTCCTCTTCCCAGAAGTCTCCTGTTCTCATTGACCTGCCTCTACTTCCTGTCTGGTTGTCCTGCCTATGCTTCCTGTCTGGCTACTGGCCAATCAGCATTTATTTAAAATATAATTGACAGAATACAGACCATTGTCCCACACCACAAACAAAACAAAAACGAGATCGAACACAGCAGAATTCCATGAAAGAGAGGCAAATAAAGGTACCAGAGGCAGGCCAGATTTTGACAAAATTCTGGAAGATGGGAAGTAGATACGATGTATGAAGGATGTTGTCAAATTTCCTGTGTCCCCCAGTAAAGAGATTTAATAGAAGACACTAATGAAAAACAAACAAAACACTCAATAGAAATTATTTATTGGAGCATTTGTGGGTAGGAGGAGCTGATTCGCCCCTTTTCATCCTGAAATGGAGACATTAGTTTACCTTCCCTGAACATGGATTTGGTTTTCCCACCCCAGAAATAGAGTTTGGGGAGAAAAGAGCTACCCACATATAGGGTAACCCACCATATACTTTTCAGATCAGACTGGCTGTCATCCATCCATCCATCCATCCATCCATCCATCCATCCATCCAACCAACCAACCAACCAACCAACCATGACGGCTTTGAGCAAAGCCAACAGCTTGGAGAACTAATACAAGTGATGATTCCCAGGGAAAGGAAAAAGAACACAAAAAGTGGTGGTGTCTTAGAATGTTGTATGCTGAAAGCAGCAAGAACTCCTGAGGCAGGTCTGTAATTCCAGCATGGGCCTGACAGAGGCCATACTTAAGAAATCCTGTCTCGGCAAATGGATGGAAATAGAAAACACTATCCTGAGTGAGGTAAGCCAGACCCAAAAAGAGGAACATGGGATATAGTCACTCATATTTGGTTTCTAGCCATAAATAAAGGACATTGAACCTATAATTCGGGTTCTTAGAGAAGCTAAATAAGAAGGAGAACCCAAAGAAAAACATATAGGCATCCTCCTGAATATTAACCTTCATCAGGCGATGAAAGGAGACAGAGACAGAGACCCACATTGGAGCACCGGACTGAAATCTCAAGGTCCAAATCAGGAGCAGAAGGAGAGAGAGCACGAGCAAGGAACTCAGGACCACGAGGGGTGCACCCACACACTGAGACAATGGGGATGTTCTATCGGGAACTCACCAAGGCCAGCTGGCCTGGGTCTGAAAAAGCCTGGGATAAAACCGGACTCGCTGAACATAGCGGACAATGAGGACTACTGAGACCTCAAGAACAATGGCAATGGGTTTTTGATCCTACTGCACGTATTGGCTTTGTGGGAGCCTAGGCAGTTTCGATGCTCACCTTACTAGACCTGGATGGAGGTGGGTGGTCCTTGGACTTCCCACAGGGCAGAGAACCCTGATTGCTCTTTGGGCTGACGAGGGAGGGGAACTTGATTGGGGGAGGGGGAGGGAAAGGGGAGGCGACAGTGGGGAAGAGACAGAAATCTTTAATAAATAAATAAATAAATAAATAAATAAAAAGAAATAAATAAATCCTGTCTCAAGGAGAAAGTGAGTAGGGGAGTGAGGGCCAGCTTGAAGGTTACTAATAGGAAGAGACTGAAAGCTGAAGGGGAACTTGATCTTGACAATTTGTTGGAGCCTAAGAAATACCCACCTGCATGGTGCATTCACCTCAGGGGTATGTTGAGTGCAGATGGGTTATATTTATTTCTCTAAGCACACTATCTAGTTCTTCCATGACTATTATTTACTTAATTGAAATATTGTAAATGTTGTTTCTTCATGTGTCATGGTTTTTAGAACTAGCTCTGGCAGAATGCCAAGGACCTAATCAATATGCCGACAGAATGCACACATTATAACACGAGTCATGCAAAAAACAACTCCGGAGCTGACAGTGGTTTGGTGTCACCTTGGAGAAGGGTGAGGTGATGAAGGATGGCAGGATTTCCCACATCACAACACCTGCTAATCAAGGAAGAGACAGCTGAGTTATAAGCACACAGAAAATCCATAAGAATGTGTATTTATAAAGACAAGCGGATGCGATGATTTTCTCAGTCAAGTGCTATCCTGAAAGCACAAAGACTGGAATTCAGACCCGCAGCATCCATGAACAAAGCTAAGTACAGCAGTGTGAGCCTGTAACCCCAGCACTGGGGAGGAAGACATGAGCCGTTGAGACTGACTGGCCAGCTAGTCTGGCTAAATCGCTGAACTTTAGGTTCAGTGAATGTCTTGGTTATTTTTCTATTGCTGTGAAGAGACACCATGACCAAGGCAACTTATAAAGATAAGAGTTTATTGGGGCTCATAGTTCCAGAGGGTTAGAGTCCAGGAAGTCAGGCATGGCACTGGAGCAGTAGCTGAGAACTTAAGCATCCTGCTCCAGAGGCATGAGGCAGAGAGACAGAGAAAGCAGTGATACACCTCCTCCAATGAGGCCACACTCTCAATCCTTCCCAAACAATTCCACCAATAATTCAAACATAAGAGTCTATGGGAGGGGGGCTGGAGAGATGGCTCAGAGGTTAGGAGCACTGCCTGCTCTTCCAAAGGTCCTGAGTTCAATTCCCAGCAACCACATGGTGGCTCACAACCATCTGCAATGAGATCTGGTGCCCTCTTCTGGCTTGCAGGCATACACACAGACAGAATATTGTGTACATAATNGTCTATGGGAGCCATTCAAACCAGTACCATGAGAGACCCTGTTTCAAAAACTAAGGTGAAGAATGACAGAAAAAGATACTGGATATTGACCTCTGGCCTCCCCCTCCCCTCTGTGTGTGTGTGTGTGTGTGTGTGTGTGTGTGCCTTTCTCTCTCTCTTACAGACACACACAAACATACACACATGTGCACACATACATGAACGTGTGAACACACTCATTCAATGCAGAGTTGTAGAGAAGAAAAGGTAATAGGAGACAGATTTCACATATTTCACAAAGGAAACAGTAGGAACCATGTAAAATCATCAAATCAAGAAATAGAAAATGGAATGGTAGACACTTAGAAGGTAGAGGCAAAATGGTCAAGAATTTATAGCAAAAAAGAAAAAAAAGAATTCAAAGTCTTGTGAGACTAGCTTGGGATTCAAGAGACTTTATCTTTTAAAATGGGGGAGGGAAGATACAAGAAGGAAGAAAAATACGTGTAGTTATAATAATAATATTTTCTCTAATTGTGGGACAGGAGACTTTGATAGCTCACCCCCACACACCTCCACCCCTCTATCTCTCTTAAGAACTTGCTAAGTAACCTAGGCTGGCCTGGAACTCTCAACTCTCCTACCTCTACCTCCCACGTGCTAGGATTACAGACCTGCTCCTGGTTTTAATTTTTCACTTTTTGTAACTCAGAACTCATCAAACTCCGGCCCATGGGTTGGCTTCCTGCTTTTGTCAATAAAGTTTAGCTGGGGCAGTCACGACACATGGCTGATTTTATGTCTACCCCACAGTTTAGCACTCCTGACAGAAACCACATGGCCGCAAACAAAGTTTCTACTTTGTGTTTTGCCACAAGAAATTTGTTAAACTCTGCATTGGAATACTACTCTCTTTCAGACTGTATGTTCTTCATCTGTGCTTTTTTTTTTTTTTAAAACGGAAGCTGGAACGAAAGGAAAGCCTAAACTCCCCACTTCTCAGAACGGATTTCCAAGCGATTATAACGTGAAATCTAGGTTATAAAAAGCTTCCAACAACTTCGATTCATTCTTAAATCATCTCCAATCATGATGCATTCGATCTTGGAATGGGTCCTTCGCCACGGACTAACCTAAAGGAGCTGATGAAACAGAAATGGTAATTTTCTGTCTGTTAAATCTTTCCGCTCAAGAAAAGTCTGGTTCTCCAGAAGGCCTTTAGAAAGTGTTTGTTTTATTCCCCGTGACTTGTAAAAAACTCTCTTTAACTCAAATAAAATGCAAATGAGAGAAACTGAAGAATGCAGAGTTTCTTAATAAGACGTTGTTGCCTAGCAACCAAGTATCAGATAACATTGGAATACAGTTGACTAAGGAGGAAGAGACTGGCTGGAGCAGACCCAGAGGTGGAACCAAGATCCTGACTTTACTGTGGAAAAGGCTTTCAGGATGAGTCAGTGTGGAACAGAGCTGCATTCACAGAGTAGGGGCAGAGGTAAGCCGGAGCACAGGCTTTATGGTCCAGTGCGGAGGGGAGGCACTGTGTCTTAATACAAACAACTCTGGGCCCTTTAAAGTTACATGGCTCAAAATCTGTATTTTATACCCACTTTCAAAAATTAAGTAGAGTTTAAAAATTCAGTTTGAAATATGAGCTGGTCTGCTTCTTTCTCTCATCTTAAGGAATCTCCTTTCTATAACAAAACAATGAGGTGGTTTGGTCAGGTGCATCGCTCAGGTTTAAGAGATGAAGGAGGAACGCTGATATATTAAACTCAAAGCTCATGGAAGTCCTGGTAGTTAACTGTCTTTAACACTTGTCTTAGTGTTTCCATTGCTGCAATGAAAAACTATGAGTAAAAAGCAAGCCGGGGAGGAAAGGGTTTATTCAGCTGTCGCTTCCATATCACTGTTCATCACTATAGGAAGTCAGAACAGGAACTCAAACAGGGAAAGACTCTGAAGACAGGAGTTGATGCCGAGGCTGGGAAGGAGGGCTTCTTACTGGCTTGCTCCCTGTGGCAGGCTCTGCTTGCTTTCTTTCAGAACCTAGGACCACCAGAGTAGGGGTGGCACTACCCACAATGGGCTGGGTCCTTCCCCATCAATCACTAATCAAGAAGATGTCTGACAGCTAGATCTTCTGGAGGCATTTTCTCAACTGAGGTTCCCTCCCTTCAGATAACTCTAGCCCATGTGTCAAGTCGTCCTAAGACTAGCCAGCACAACGCTCTTATAAGATAAGCCTTTATCTTATAAACCTCAGGAAACCTCAGGAAAACGAGCAGTTTTCACGCTGGTAACTTTTCCTTGTCAGTTGTGTGCAAGTTCTGGATTCTCAGGCAGTGGGAAATGTACAGCAGTTTTTAGACTGGGGTGAGGGTCTTCCTTCTCTTTCCATTGCACCCTACTTTTTTCTGACTTCCTAGTCTACCCCATCAACAATGCATTGACACCTGCACCTGCTGAGGAAAAAAACTCACCGTGATTTGAAGCTAGTCTTGGACTCCACTTAGAGCTGCCCTTTGTGTGGCCAAGACATTTTTTTCTGGCCCCTGGCTTTGACACAGCAACAGGAAAAACTGGAAATCTGATACAGGCTTGTTTATATTTTTTCAGCTAGGGAGCCTGTTAATTAAAACGCCAAGCCAGACTTCCCCTTTCAGCGTGGAGAACCCGAGTGTTTCTCCCACTCTTGCAAGAGGATAGTAAGATGAACTTCAAACTACGGACTCATTCATTCTGTGCTCAACAGAGAGTTGAAGTTGCAAGGTGAAGAAAAGGAGAAGCGGTGGGGCTGGGACTCAGAGGTGTGACCTTCACAAACAGTCCAGCTCTAGTCTGGAGGCCAAGTTCTCTGTCAGCTCTCCTCCCCTCCCCTTTCTTACCCGTGACCTTAGTCTACAGCCTGTAGGAGGTAGACTCATTTAGGACAACAGCCACTGACTGCTGCCTAAGAAAAGTCCAGTAGGAAATTCTTAGCAAGCTGCTGACAGCTGAATGCTGGCTGATGGGACTACGTGCAGTTCTCTCTTGCAGGATTTACCTTCAGGTCTTAGACTGGCCACGTGTTGCCTTATTGCCTTAGGGAAAGAATCCTAGGAGAGTTTTCCCAGGTGTGGCCGTGAAGGAGCTCAGCAGCCAAGCCACATTCTTTGTCCACCCAGAAAACAAAGTAAGGTCACGGGTAAGAAAGGGGAGGGGTGGTAAGAGTGTGGCCCTCCGACTAGAGCCAGGAACTCTGTGAAGGTCACACCTCTGGGTCCCAACCCCACGTGTTCTCCTTTCTCATACCTTCTAGCTTCTAGCAAGGATGCAGTGAAAGGCACTGTGGGAAATGTCCTGGAGTGCTGTAAGATGGAGGCTGTCTCTGGTAAGCAGTGGATCCACTCGAGGCCAAAAGGAGACTATATTCTCAGAAATCACCCTGGTATACCATCTCACAGCACACCTATAAAGGACTTGAAGCCTCTGCATATTGGAGGTACCAACAAGAAACTTCAACCCAGTTCCTGGTTAGATTAACATAACCCTTCATAGTAAAGGTCCAGGAAGAAGACAGGTCATCTCCACACACTGGGGATATAATTGACCTTAGTATCGATTTATTATAACAAGAAAAAAACCTCATGTAGTGCCCAGAGATGGCAAGAGGGAAATTATGCGGCATCTAAAAAAGGCAAAGGGGAAAAATATATAATCTCAGTATAAAGAGCTGAAAATATCATTAGAACTAAATGTGCCCCTAATGTATACATACACATTAGAACTGGGAGATGGTAACTGCGGTTAACACTTTAAAGGATCTAAAGGAAAAGGTAGACAGCATATAAAATGAGCTACATAATCTCAGTAAGAAATAGAAACCATTCAATGGCATTACTGAACAACAAAACACATTAGCAGAGGTGAAAACTGCCTTTTTTTAACCAATTCATCAAATTTAACAATTTAATAATTGATATAGCAGAGTAAAGAATTGATGAACTGAATAATGAAATACTAATTGCCCAAGGTATGGTGGCATGTGTTTTTAATTCCAGCATTTGGTAGGCAGAGGCATGTGGACCTCTGTGAGTTCAAAGCCAGCCTGTCTTTGTCTACTTAGCAAGTTCTAGGTCAGACAGCTGTCTCCAACAACAAAGAACTCCCAGAAAATGCAATAAAAAGGTTAAAAATAAACAATATAGCAGGGCGGCAGTGGTGGTGCATGCCTTTAATCCCAGTACTCTGGAGGCAGAGGCAGGCAGATCTCTGTGAGTTCAAGGCCAGCCCAGTCTATGAGAGCTAGTTCCAGGACAGGTTCCAAAGCTACAGAGAAACCCTGCCTCAATAAACCAACCAACCAATCAAACAAATGACAGTATAGACCCTTCAAGAGCTGTAGAACAATCTAGAAACATCAGACCGTCTAACATAAGCACAATTGGGAAAGAAACAGGAAAATGGACCAGATTACGTCTTTTAGAAAATAATGACTCTAGTTTTTCAAAATTAGTGACAGAATGTGAATAATGCCACATTTCAAGGAATATCAGTGAACACGTATAGGATAGATACTAAAGCAAAAGAAACACACCTAGCCATATCTTGTCGTAACTAATGAAAGTAGGGAAGATACTGAAAGCAGTCAGAGAAAACAGACGCTCTCCAGAGAGCAGCAAATATACAACTTCTGTCAGAACTATGACAACTGTAAGGTAATAGACTAACTTTATAGATCCATCCACCCATCCATCTATCCATTCATTCACTCACCCATCTATCTGTCAATCCATCATCCATCCACCCATCTATGCATGAATGCATTCATCCACCCGCCCATCAACCCATCTCTCCATTCATTCATCTTGTTATTTATTTGACACAAGATCTCATGATGTAGCCCAGGCTCACATTTAATATGCAGCAATCCTCTTGCCTCAGCCTCCTGAGTGCTGGAATTACAGATAGGAATCACCAGGGCCAGGCAATAATATCTTTAAAGTGCTGGAAAGTGGGGTGGGCTGGCAATCCAACATTTCCATAGTTAGAATATTCTCAGAAAGTGAAAAAGAATACAGACTTTCTCAGATAGACAAGAATCAAGGGTGCCCACTGCCCTTCAACGGCCCCATAAATCCTACCACAATGTTAAAGGGAAATCTTCAGGTTGAAGGGTTATGATTAAAGGACCAAAGAAATAAAATAAACCTGGGCATAGACTTTAAAAACTAACTCTAAACGATACGCTTTGAAGAGCGGCTGCAGTAGCAGTGGAACTTGTATTCTTAGCACTCGGGACAGGGCAATGGAAGCTAACCATGGCACGAGAGGAGGGAGGGAAGGACTGGGGGCGCACCCTATAAAACCCCTGCAATATACTGTGTGACGCAGTATAACGTTATTTGAAGGAATACTTAGAGAGTCTCTTAAACTGATATATTGTAGGCTGCAGGCAGTATTCTTGCTGCCTCCCAGCCCACTGCCCCTTGCAGCGCACTCAATATACCTGTTAGCAGATGCATAAATAATGGAAATGTAGAACCCATACACGGTAGATTTTCATCCAGCTGTGAGTAAACCTGAAACCATGACATTTGCAGGGAAATGGAAGGCACTGGAAATTATTGTTACGTGAAGTATCTAAGACAAATACCACATTATCTCTCATAAAGCTGCTCTTTGATTTTTATTTTTCTATGTGCGCCTACGTGTGTAGGATATATAGGTCATGAAAGGATACTCCTAGAAGAGAAAAAGAGATGTTTAGGGGGTGTTTGGGAGTGGGGGAAAGGAAAGTAACAGAACATATGAAAGAGAAAGGGGGGCTGGTGGGGAGAGGATGCTGGCAGGAGGTAGGCGTAGGGGCGAGGGGAGAGGGGGGAAGAGGTCAACATGAAGTTTTTAAGAGGATCCCACAATGAAATCCATTGATGTGTATGACTCTAAAAATAATAATACATACATACTGTAAACCTTAGAGGAGTTACTAAAATTATGAAGAGATATAAACAACAAATCAATAGAAGAGATACAATTGAAAGTTGGGTGCCTGGTACGTGCTTGTAGTTTGAGCTAGTTGAAGCAGGGCTGCTTGAGCCCCTGAGTTCAAGAACAGCCTGGGTAACACAGTGAGACCCCGTCTGTCCACCGAAAACCAGAGAAGGCTGTGAAAGAGGCAAAAAGAACAACGCACACAGATGGAACAAACAGAAAATAGCTGGCAGACGGCTTCACTCTAAATCCAACCGTGTCAACACTCATTTCAAATGTGAACGGCATAAACACATCAACGAGATGACTGACGTTGAACAACACACTAT
>NW_026067903.1:5206914-5222325 GCF_014885135.2 Alexandromys fortis | reverse complement strand
ATATATATATATTCATAGTCTGTGGTAAATCCATTGGAAATATAAAGATATACACAGATTAAAAGTAAGAGATTGGGACTGGGATGTGAGTCAGTGGTACAGAGTTTACCTAACATGCAAGGGGCCTTGAGTTTAATTCCACACACAGGGGTAGGGGAGACAGGGAATGACCAAAGACAAATATATTGAGCATGGTTGCTAAAAGTCCTTCTCAGGAGGAGATGAAAATAATGTTTCCATCTCTTCCTAAGCCTGAGCCACACAAAAGTATGATTCCACCAATGAGTTTGTTGGGCTTACTTCAGGGTCTAAGTGAGAGTTACTTACAGGTGTATGGGTGTGCCCTTAAAAAGACTGTGCTGGAAAGTCTTTACCTAGCAGGTGTGTTTCCACGCCACGTAGAAGGAGTCTCTGCCGCTAAGCGTCCCCAATCTATTCTCTTAAGCCCCTCCCACCAAGAGTCAGAGGCTTCCTGCAACTAAGGCAGATTGTAATCAGCTGATTGGGAGAGTTGGCTGGATTCTTAGGTGCCATCCCAGTGACCCCCACCCCCTGCCTGTTAGTGAGAGAAGTAAACAGTCAGAGGGCCCAGCTGGAAGGATCTTGTCCAAGCCCACCAGAACATCTGAAGATGGCGGTAATTTAGCTCGGAGGGCAGTACTGTGTGAATGTCTCTTGTAATTAGGAATTTGGACATCTCACAGATTTTGAAACTTAAATATGAGACATCTGGAGGATGGGACTCAAAGCTAAACATGGACTCCATTGATGTTCATGTATCTCTTATTCTCATAGCCTGATGGCAATTTTACAAGCTTTTAAAAGTAATTTTGAGCAAAGCCAGGTGATAGCTCTCACCTCTGTAAACTCAGGACTCGGGAGGCTGAGGCAGGAGGAGGATTGCCATGAATTTGAGGCTAGTCAGGCGACATAGTGAGTTCCAGATCAGCTTGGGCTTCAACATGAGACCCCGTCTTAGAAACAAAATAAAACAATGTGTCTGAAACAATGTTTGTGATCATGGACTCATGAGATGCCTACTGTGAGACTTTCTACTTGTGGTGTCTTAGATTTTGGAGTAGTCTGGATTTTGGATTTGGGGGATTTCAGGCTCAGGAAGCCTCACCCATGCTATCAGAAGAAAGCCATAATTAAAATGAAGTTTCCAAGCAAAGGGGCCTATCAGGCGCAAAGAGAGACATCCCACAGTGACAAATCTGAGGCGCCAACTCCTGAAGGAGACAGCAGAGTTCTGTTTGCTCACAACGACAGAGCTTCGAACCACACACGGTCAAACTGGACAGATGTAAAGGCCGAGACAGGGGACTCCATAGCCACTCCTCCACAACCAGTAATTAAACAATAGGAAAAAAAAAATCCAAGAAAGTATAAACGACCCCAGCAACGCCATCAACATTTCCAGACTATGCCACTGCTGACAGCCCCGCCCATGGGCACAGGCGCCATATCCAGGGCCATAAACTGCAACAGACTGTGTTCTAACTGTTCTAACACTCTGTACACTAGAGCGTGTGGTCAGATACAGCAGGAAGAACCATCTTGGGCAAGCTGACAGGAATTCTGCAGGTATTTCTGACGCCTGCTTCTGCCTCCTCTTTTACAGCCCTTCTGCCCTGCCCTGCCACTCCCACTAAGAACCTTTGGGCTGGATTTTGACCGACTCAGGGTGAAGGAAAGCAGGGTGTGTGTGACTTGGCTGAAAGACAGGCCCAACCCTTCGCGGACTTACTCACAGAGCCTTCAGCGGATGTCCACTGAGCCCCTGTATCAGGCGCTCCGCTTTGCCCACCACAGATGGGGACCCAGTCCAGAGAGCACTGCTGGGGGGCAGGAAGGGGCTGCGAGTAGCCTTCTGAAGACCAGACCAAAGCAAGGAGCTGTGGGAACTAGTAAGCAGAGTGGGTGTCTGGAATGGTGGCCATTCATTTCCCCTTCATCCACGAGGCTAGAAATCAAAGCACTGGAGAACGTCAGTTCTTCAGAGACCTCTTTAGTTCGTAGAGGGCCACCTCCTCACTGCGTGTGCCTGTGGCATCTCTTCTACTGCTCCCCTAGGCATACCGGAGCGGGGCCTACCTCAGCAACTTGGTTTTACCTTGATTCTCTCATCGGCGGCTTTGTTTCCAAATGCAGTCACATACAGAAGCACCGAGAGTTAGGACTTGAGCCTAAGATTCTGACGGAGCCAGGTCCCAGTTCGGTCAGACGCCTTGGAAGCCCAGTGTCCCACATAGAGAGATCAGAAAAGAAAGCTCTGCACACTGATACAGCCAAAGCAGAGGCTCTGGCACCTGCAGCCGGTACTGGAAGGGTCGTAAGGACAACCATCACATTGCAGGTCCCTGTTGGCCCAGGACGTGTGTAGGTCCGACCCTTAGGAGAACACGCCGATTCTCTTCTGTAAACTCTTCACGCACATGGAGGTTATTTCAGCCTGACCTTTAAGGCAGCGTTTCAGGCAGACAGGAAAACTTGAGGAGGCCCCACATTTAGCAATTTCGTGAGTGTCCAGCTTCTGCCTCCCACCCTGGCCTTCCAGGAGTCCACACAGCACACCTGGCCGGGCACCTGAGCCTCGGATAGAGAGAGGGTGGATGGGGCGTCTGGGGAAATGACTTGCTAATGGAAACAATCTGATCATCTCATTCTACCCGGTTCTTGGGAGGAAACGGGATCTAAATTTAACGGCCTCTGCTTCTAGAAGATTGGGTTTGTTTGGTTTAAAGGACTCCCTGGCGATTTGCTTCTGGTTTTCGTTGTCTCTGTAGCAATTTGAAATTGCCCTAGGCCTGAATGCAGGCCTGCCGTCCCCATAGGGGAGCTTTCAGGGGCGACATGTTCCTCTTGGATAGCAAGCTAAAAGTAGAATTTCTGCGTTTTGCAAACGTACCGGAAACTGTGGAACTGGGCGTTCAGCAGGGAGGAGAACTGGTCTCCAGGGCCTCTGGCCTCCCTACAAATACTTGAGGGTGCTCCCAGGAGAAGTCAATAAATAAGCGCCCTCAGCACACCCCCACACCGACCTCGCTGTTGTTTTTAATAATCTGGGCAGGCCGTGCAAACACAGCCCTCCTCTATTGCCATGTTGATGAAGATAATTCCCCAATGGAGAAGGGGAGAAGGGCGCAGTGCAGCTGAACTACGCACAAAGCAGGTGTCAGCAAACACCTGTGCTCTGCCCCCACCCCCACGCCTGCAGGCCGCTTTCATTATTCTGATAGCTTACATCTAAACTGCCTGTCACTAGAGATTATCTCTGTTTCTCTGTCTTTTCTCTGTGTGGTGTGTGCACTTCTTTAATTTTGTTTTATATACGATGTACTGTAATTATTCCCACCCTCTATCCCTAATCTTGGGATGGTAAAGACCTGCCTGGCATCCTGAAGACGGCCACCCCTTCCCACCCTCCCCTCTCCCCGCTCGCTCCCCTGGGGTACACTTGTGCTTAATCCAGCCCAGGCATCCTGCCCCATGTTGGAAAACTCTGATAGCTTGCTTGAACTCTTCTTCTTCCATCCCCTGAGTTTTAATTTATGGTTCCGGTTTGTCCCATTGCTGCTGGGGGAGAGACTTCCACTTCCCTTGAGCCAAGCATCCCTCCTCTTCTCAGCTTCCTTGGTGAGGATTTCTTAGCGTGTCAGCCTGGTCAGCCTGGTCGTTCTCCCCTGGATCCATTCTAGAAAATTAGCCATTTGTCTGTGGGGCACACACTGCTGGCGCCCACTCTGTTAGCTGGGACTCACTAGACAGCTACAATAGGCAGGTGCATGCTTTGGATGTGACTGGAGCTGAAGTCACTGCTTCCAAGGAGAGCCCCACGCCGTGCATGGGGACCACGGGTCTTGGATGTATCATCCCTCCAGCTGTCTCTGCAGGCTGGTTAAGGCAGGCTACAGTTTGAAAGGCATTAATTACATTTTCTCATGTTGTCTTCTCAACCTGAGCTAAAATCTTAACTTTAAGCAGGAGCTGAGCATAGTATCACATGCCTGCCACCCCACAGTTTTGGAGGTTGAGGTAGGAGAATAGTTTCAAGGCCAGCCCAGGTTACAGGATGCATCACAGTACACGCACATAGTGGAGAAGCCGCTTTACCTCACGGCCACTGAGAAGCAAGAGCAAGACAGGAAGAGCCTGGTGTTAGGAATTTTTCTTAACGCGAGCTCTCTGCCGACACAAAAATCCTAATCAAGCCAAATCACAAGCTAAATAAAAAATTTTCAGGTTTAATGGGATTCCTGCACTCTCGGGTGGCCCTGAGAGGGAACCGGGAGGCCACTAATGAGACCACTGGGGGAGGAGGGGGAAGAGACCACGTGTTCCTCCTCTGGGAGCTCACTTAAATACCCTGTGGGAGTGGTCAGGGAGGGGTCAGGTCCTGGCATTCTGGGATTTGGAGTCCAGACCAATACAACTCCCGGGCCTGGGGACCACACTCCCAACTTAACACCTGGGGTTTAATAACTCCTTCAATGCCATCAATAATCTTTCTTCTAGTAGATTCCACTACCTCTCAGCAGTACTATAGGCTGGTTACCAAGACCTTCAATATATATGTCCCTTTAGGGGACAGTCAAAAATTCCAACTAAAGCAGACCCAGAAAAAGGACATGAAAAGGTGCTTTTAGTTAATTAGATAATTAGACAAAAGGCTGAAAACAATGATAACATTTATTCCCCACAGTCTCAGTGTCCTCGCTGGGCAGTCTGGGCTGGGACCTCTCAGGAGACCCCAATCAGTGTGTCAGCTGGCTGAGTCACTTGACGGCTTAGGGTGGGAGGAGGCAGTGAAGCCAACAGGCTATTTGCACAGAGGCAGGCCCGTGTGAGGGGTTGACAGAGGCCTCAGGTACTGGTAGCAACTTTACAGCCTATAAGTGAGCCGCATGGGGCCTCTTCTTACCTGGGTCTTTCCACGGGTTCTTTGAGTTTTTTTTTTTTAATTGAGCTCCACATTTTCTCTGCTCCCTTCCCTGCCTCTTCCCTCCCGCCTTCAACCCTCCCCCTAGGTCCACATGCCCCCAATTTACTCAGGAGATCTTGTCTTTTTCTACTTCCCATGTAGATTAGATCTATGTAATTCTCTCTCAGTGTCCTCATTGTTGTCTAATTTCTCTGGGATTGTGGTTTGTAGGCTGGTTTTTCTTTGCTTTATGTTTAAAAACCACCTATGAGTGAGTTCATGTGATAATTGTCTTTCTGGGTCTGGGTTACCTCACTCAAAATAATGTTTTCTAGCTCCATCCATTTTCCTGCAAAATTCAAGCTGTCGTTATTTTTTCTGCTGTGTAGTACTCAATTGTGTATTTTTAAGGTATGGGGCTAAATCCCCTCAGAGCAAATGAACCCAGAGTGTGATATAAAAACAATGACAGGGCTGGAGACATGGCTCAGTGGTTTAGAGTGTTTGATGTTCTTCCAGAACATACAAGTTCTGCTCCTAGCACCCATGTTGAGTGGTTCACAACTGCCTATAATTCCAACACCTGACTTCAGCAGGAGCCTGTGTGCACATGCATGCGCACACACACACACACAAATGCATGCGCACACACACACATGCATACACACACACTCTAAAAATGAATATTTGATTTAAAAGCAGCAATACCTTTCATTACCTATCTCTGGGTGTTATCCACTGCCACTTCTGCTACATTTGTGTGTGTGTGTGTGTGTGTGTACATGTTGGTACATATATGTCCTTATGTGTGTGGACATCAGAGGTTAACTTCAGGTAGAATTCTTTAGGATGAGGTCCACCGTGTTTTTTGAGATCAGTTCTCTCTGGCCTGGAACTCACCAATTCATCTTTGCTGACAGCCAGGGAGCCCAGAGAGCCTCCTGCCTCCTCCTCTTCAGGACTGGATTACACGAGTGTGCCACCACACCTGCTTTTCCACGTAAGTCTGGGTCAAACTCAAGCTCTCTTGCTTGCTCAGTGAGTGTGCTACCGACTGGCCAGCTCCCCAGACCACGTCTGCTCCAGCCTACCCTTGTGCAGAACTCCACTCAAAAGGTTCACAAAGTCAACCGTGGGCCAAAATATCAAACGGGAAATTCTAGAGGTTTAAATTGCACGCTGTTTCATGGATTATCATTATTATTCATTTGCCCACTCTCTCTACCTTTCCACTCCCGCATTCCATTTTTAAGTAGAACGAGAAGTCTCCCAGCATCTGACACCAGCCTGCTCTTCCCTGCCTGTGATACAAAGGGTCCCTTGACAGACACTTCTGCTTGTCTGAGGACAAACATAACCAGATCTGTCACCTTGGCCGGGCTCTCCGTAGCTGTTTCAGTGACCAGGTGGGTTGGGGTGTACGGCAGTGCTTGTGAACACGCAGCCCTTATTCTTACCCAATAGAAGTTCCCAGAACGCAAGAGTAGCAACACAGCAATTCAAAGCGCTTCCGCCAAGTCAAACTGTCCAAGTTTATCACGATATACACATATTACATACAATACGCATATTTATTCTAGTTGTGGGTAGTAGCCATTCAGGCAGAGAGGCTTGCAACATATCTCCTGTGGACAGAGAACATTGATGCAAATGTAACAGTCAGGCTGAGCCACAGTCAGGATGGGCAGTATGCCCTACACTTGGAGAGGATTGTTGAATTTGTGGGCAAACTTTAAATTCGCAACCAAAAATATTTGCTTTTTATTTTAAGCCACCATTGTAAATTTTGTTTTGTTTTCCTTTGTTTTCTGCCAGGCTCTTGTATAAAGAATATCTTCCATTTAGTTCCTCCCTCCATCTCCCACTCCAGACGGAGGCAAAGCTAAAGTGCGTGTTCTCTAAGGTGTCAGGGGTCTGTGTATTTGCTGCGTGTGTTTTCCTCCCATTGATCTCTCACCTACCAGACAGATACTATCCTCCCTGCAGCTTGCACAGGCAGCCTGGGTTATCTTCGAGCAGGCGGCTGACAAAGCTGGAGCAGCAGCCACAGCTCTGAGCTGACTGGGAGCTAGCTAGAGCAGAGAGATCTTCCTGGCTGTTGACAGTCAGTGGAAGACAAAAGGATGTTTGGAGAACCGTGACAACTCAGATAGATGGGGTCCACGCTGACCATGCTGGGAAACACAGATCTTGTTGTTGGCGCTATTCAGCATTAACCCAAGGACAGGGCTTGAACGGGGCTGAGAAAGTACCATCCATCATGACTCCTGTCAGTGAGCCGATGCCGTTTGTTTGGAAGAGGCTCTCTGTTAGCTACTTGGAGTGGCGTATGTGGCATCGATGAACTGATGCTCTTGAGACTACCAAGGGAGATTTGTCCTGCTGTGGGTGGCTGGACCTATGGGACCAGGAAGATAAAGAAAGTCGAAGAGATTGGTCAGAGGCTAACAGCACTGGCTGCTCTTCCAGAGGTCCTGAGTTCAATTCCCAGCAACCACATGATGGCTCACAACCATCTATAACAAGATCTGGTGCCCTCTTCTGGTGTGAAGACATACATGCAGACAGAATACTATCTATGTAATACATAAATAAATAAATAAATATTAAAAAAAGAGAAAAAAGAAAGCAGTGTCTCCTCACACCCACAAAACTATGATGCTACCTCACATGTTTAATGGCCTCCATCAAGACAAAGGCTGTCCAGTGTGGGGCTGGGTGCACACCTGTAATCTCAGCGCTAGGGAGCAGAGACAGGAGGATCCCTGAAGCTTGCTGGCTAGACAGCCTAACCAATCATCTTCAGTATTAAAGAAAAAAAAAGACAGAGAAGCGAAGAAGATACACACCCCATATCGATAGAGACCCCTGGCTTCCATATGCATACATGTGCTTTTGTACCTCCACACATGTATGCTGTGCATGCACATACATACACAGAGAGAAAGAGAGACAGAGAGACACACAGAGAGAGAAGTCATGTGTACATGAAATTCTACAGACTGCTGAAGGAGCCACCTTCTGGGTTAAAACAGCAACAATCCCCCAAATTGCAGGAGTTCCAAGTGCCGAGCAGAGTGGGGTAGTCCAAGAACTCTGGTGAAAGCTTCAGGTTTTCCCAAGTATGAAATCTGCTGATATTTAATTGGATTTTACCTAGGTCTTTAAGGGGGAAAGCAACCACAGATTTAGTGAATGTGTTGTGGGCTGTTAGAGCTCTCCACACCCAGACAACACCCTATCCACTCCTTCTCAACATGAAGCTCAGCACCAAAATAAAGAAAATGGGTCAGCATCAGGGCAAGCAAGGGAAGCATTTGATCAGATTGCCACCACAACGGGCTGGCTGTCCATTGCCTGCCAACTGGATCAGAACACGGGGCTCCCATTTCCAGGAACGCATCGCATCCATGATGCGAGCATTTCATCCCTGCCGGAATCCATAGGGAGTTGGGAAGCTTCCAAAAAGACCAGCCTCGCGATTGATTGTCTCCTCTCTCCTAATCGTTTATTTCCGCTTGCGCGTAAACCGCTTTGTATATTCCTTCCAATGCACAATCAAAGCTGTTAGCCACACAGCCCCACCACTTCTGCTCTCATTCCTGTAGCTCTTCAAAGTTAGTCCCAGCTGATGCAGCAGTAAGCTGGCTGGCCCTGACCTACTGCATCCTTGACTCTGCCCTAGTAGGACCCTGAAAAGGGCTCTATCAAGGTCACCCATGACTTCTGTGTGCCCAGAGCCAACAGCCATTCTTCTTCTCATTTGACCAATGTCATCCAGCAGATCTCAGCCCAGAGAGCGGCACACTCTCTTCTCTCTGCTCTGCGTTTTCTGTTCTTGCTCCAAAGGCAAATTGTATACACCTGCTTTCCCAGGGCCCCTCGAGTTAGGGGCGTCCTTGGGTCAGCCCTGGCAGCCCCCTCTTCCTCTCTCAGACCTGAATTTCTGTCCTGTTTCAAACTGAGATCTCTCAAACCTATAACTTGATCTGAAGACATGGTATGCTTACTTAGTGCTAATGGGAAGTCATTTAAGGTGTCCTCCTTTTTGTGGACTTCCCTCTCAGGCTCCATTTCTGCAAATGACTTCCCCACTCAATGAAGAACTCTAGCCAAAACTTGGGCGCCAACCCTGATGACCAGTCTCTTGTTCTCACACCACAGCAAATGCGCCTACTTAGCCCATGACCTTAGCCCAGGCCACCAGAATCAGCTAGATAATTAGACACCCCCTACCCCAACCTCCAGAGTCCTTTCGACTACAACCAACCTCTGGTTTAGGCTCGTCACTGCTCCAACAAGTACTTTCACATATATAATGTCTAGTCACTGTATCCACCTCCCATTAAGAGAAAAACTGGTGTGCCACTAAGATACCAGAGTTTTCATGGGGGCTAGGCCCCATGGTAGAGGCCCTAATAGGGAGCTTTCAAGGAAGTTAGAAACATTATCCATTGTTCAAGTGTGCTGACAGTTTAACACTTTCTCTGATAAAGGAGTTAAGGGATGAGGGCAAAGGTGGTCACCGAGGAGACAGCAGGAGGAGAGGCGTGTTTCCTTAGACACTGGAGCTGTCAAGGTCACATTCAGCAAGCTCCCGGTTGTCACTGAGGGCAAGGTTCACCCCATCCTCACTACTTTTTAAAAACAGGAATGTTAGCGTCGGGGATTTAGTTCAGTGGGCTAGTGCTTGCCTAGTGACCCAAGGGTTTAGGCCTCAGCTCTGAAAAGCAGAAATAAAAACAGGAGTGTCGATTTGCTGTAGGGTTTCAAAACGTAGGCCCTCGACAGCCTTAGCTTCAGTGTGCCTCAGTTTCCTCTGCTGCAAAGAGGAAATAAGTACTCACCCCAAGGACAGAAGAGAGGGTCGTCAACGATGCATCTGACGTACTCCGAGCGTTGCTCAGTCTTCTTAGGAGAATCAAAGCTGCTGATTCCTCCAAGGTTTCCCCATCTTTGTTGCCACACCGAGCCTTGGTTGTTTTCTGGCTCTTCAAGTATAGTAGAAGACCCCAATCTCCACACAGAAGGTGGCAGTTACAGGCTGCCACCATCCCACCAACTGAATTCCCCTACGGTCCTAAAAACCTACAGCCTTCGTTTTCCCACACCCTGAAACACAGAGAATGGTAATCTCTGTTTAATCAACACTGAACTGCTTCTCTTTGCTCTTCCAGTGAGACCACTGCCTCCAAAGGGTTCCCCGGACATGCTTTGCTATTTGAGAAATGATGGCTTAGGGTAAGCACAGACAATTCAATTTATCTCCAGTCAAAACTATTAATGCCGAAGCTTTAGAATTCCTGTGTAGACACAGTCTACCGGAATTGTGGAATTCCGATTTTGTGTTCTCCAAGAGAATGCTGTTAATAAATCAATTTGGGAAGGAAAAAAAGACCCTGTCCCAAGAATTTTTCAATAGAGGTAGATGCAATAAAATTATAGTACAAACAGATAGAAAAATAATTTTCACGAGGATAGAAAATAGACTCAAAGCGGCAACCCTTAGGACACATAAAATCAAATTACAATGCAATATATTGTGATGTCGGACTGATTTTGAGTCTAGCTGAACTAACTCCCATGGAGACTGGCTTGCAGAGAGGAACAAACTGGGATTGTTTTAAAGCAACAACTAGATAGAAACTCTGAGATTCCGAATTTTTGTTCCAGTGATTTCACCCCATTCCTGATTATTGTACTAGTGACCCGGTTGTCAGTGGGAACATACAGGCTGGATGAGTGAGAGACTATAAAGGAATGACTATGTCCTGATTAGATTTATTTATTTCTTCGTTACTTTATTTTTTTTGTCAACTTGATACAAGCCACGGTCATCTGGGAAGAAGAGGCTTCCATGGAGAAAATACCCCATTAGAGAGCCCAGCATCAAGTCTGTAAGGGGATTTTCTGGATTAATGGCTGATGTGGGAGGGTCCAACCCGCTTCCAACAGTGTCTGTCACCCTGGGGCCGGCGGTTCTGGGTTGTGTAAGAAAGTAGGCTGGACAAGCCGCGAGCAGCAAGCTCAGAAGCGACATTCCCCATGGCTTTTGTTTCCACGTCTGTTCTGAGTTCCTGCCTTGGCTTCCCGAGCGGACTGTGACCTGGGATGTGTGAGCCAAAATAAACCCTTTCCTCACCAAGCTGCTTTTCACTACGCTGTTTATTACAGCGACAGAAAGCAAACTAAGAGTGACAGCCTTTAAGAATTTTAATTCTGCCAGGTGGTGGTAGCACACGCCTTTAATCCCAGAATTCTGGAGTTAGAGGCAGGTGAATCTCTGTGAGTTCGAGGCCAGTCTGGACTACAGAGTGAGTTCATAGCTACTGAGAAACCTTGTCTCAAAAAAACCAAAATAAATAAATAAATTAAATAAATAAATAGCAGGATTTTATATTCTTACAATGATACATAGAGCAAATGAGGGGGAAAAAAAAAACCTCTATATATTCTTCCTAAAAAGAACACCAATGTTCTGTTGGAACATTGAAAACAAACCAACCAACCCCCAATTAAAACACCCAACCCAGCCAGGATTTTAGCGAGGTGTGAAGAGAGACAGTTTTAAGGACGTTCCCGTGAGCAGAAATAACATTTATACCCCAAGCAGAAGCAGGTCTGAAACCTTTTATTAAACAGGCAATGCATTGTGCAATGGTTCAGGACACAGACGCCTAGTGGAAAAATTTAAAAATTCTCCTTAGAAACAGTCTCTGAATCTACAAACCCTGACACGGCCTGTCCTCCCCTTCTCAAGGGGCGGACGTCTTCAGGAAACCGGATCGTTGCGTAGTAGCTGCTCTTATAAACGGCATCCCTGCTGTACCATAAACGTCATGCCTACCGGTAAACACAAAAGGTGACAACGGTCCACGGCAAGACAGTGGCCAGAGGCACAGGCTGATGACAGTGACGGTGCAGACCTGGGACTCCTAAGAAGTTCCGGTTCTGTTCTTAAAGGGCACCCAACATGTGCACCCTCTTCATTTCCATCCGCGGGCTGTCTGGGGCCTCTTTAGAATGGGGATTCTGAGCTGATACCTCAGCTCAGGAAGGAGCTTTTGCAGGGTTCCTCCTTGCTGCAGCCCCTCTGGCCCAAGACGGAGGCTGTCTTGTCTTTTGGTTCTGCCTGCTTCCTCTCTCTTCCCAGCACATCATTATTTGTTGACCAAAATCAATCTTAAGTTTCACAGTCGGTTTGCCATGATTTATCGGCAGTTTAGAACTAAGTGGGTCCGTCGATGCGGTGGGCATCCTTCTTCATCAGCAGGCTGCCACTCTATTTTATGATCTGGGGCATGTCGCTCCAAGCCTGAGATTTCTTCCTGGCAAGCTCCATCCAGGATGGCTGATCGGTGCTCGTCGCGTAACTGGCTCTCTTCAGCTGATGCAACTCCTTCTCTGTCATTGCTGCAGCCTGAGCTGCTGGAAAGGGGACAAAACAGACAAGAGCAGGAGTGTGGATTTTCACCAAGTCTCTTGAATAGCTCTCAGTATATGTTACGGTCTCCTCTGTGGTCCAGGATACACAAGGCATTAATGTGTAAACGTGTGAAGGTGTAAGCATCAGGTTCAGAGTGTGTGTGACTGAAAGAGCTTAGGAGCAGGCTCAGATGGTTCTGGAGGCAAAGCGAGTTGAGGATGTTCAGGGTCTAACCACAGAACACTGGAGGTAGGCTGTGTATTGAAACAAGCCTCATACCTTCACAACCACACGCTTAAAGACAGCTTGGGGAGTTAGATTCTTGTGTCTTTAGAATGCAACATAAATAAAATGTAGGGAATACTGGGATGTCGCTCGGTGGTAGAATATGTGTGTGTGTGTGTGTGTGTGTGTGTGTGCGCACGTGTGTATACATATACATATATACATATATATGATTTGTGTGCACGAGACCCTGGGCTCAATGCCCAGTATGATTAAAGAGAGAACTGACACACGCTACCACAGTGAGCTCAGAATCACATCCAAAAACAGTGTTTTATGATTTCATGTTCCCCAAAAGGCAAATCTTACAGACATAAGGTAATTACTAACCCACAACCAGGGAAGGGAATATGACTAACGGGAATGAGTGCCTTTCCAGTATGAGGGGAACGTTCTGTTCTTAGACTGCCACCGGGCTGCAGGACTCTACAAATATACATAATCTCCCTGTAAGACACATCCACTGAAATGCACATTCAAAATCCGTGAGTTTTATGATGTGTAAATTTTTTTGATGTGTAAATTTTTATCTCAATAAAAGCTGCATTAAAAAATATAGCAGCTCAACACGGCAAAACGATTGAACAAAACAAACTCCCAAGTGCAGGAAAAATTTGGTTATAATGATGCCAAAGTATTTGAAAAGTCATGCCAATCTCATACCCAAGTTCTGATGGGACAGCGAGATTCCTCTCTGTAGTCCTTCCTTAAGGCTCAGCTTTGACCCCTGCCTCTGGGTCACAGGGGGCTTCGCAGGGGTCATCAGGAAAGATTTGCTTCGGACAAAGTCACCCTGCTTCACAGACTCCTATGGAGACACAAGAACGACACACATGCTGTCCAACTACACAGACTCAGAGGGGTAACCACCCAAAGTGACTTAGCTACAGGATGTCTCTCTCAAGATGAATCAGGCTGCTGGCGCTTTCCAGAAAGGGCTCCGTGCACCCGCTCACCGATGTTACCCGTCAAAATGCCAGAGCTCCTCTCTGACTTGTGCCAGCTCCTTCCAGCCCACACGCACACGGTGGCTCCTTCCTTGCACCTACAATGCAGCCTCGGCCCCAGATGGTGGACAGCAAGGATTCTATGTGAAAGCCAACTGAATTTGGTTTGGAACTAGCTTTGTGCCTTTGTGATACATGGCAAAATGGCACGAGCTGAAACGAGCTAACGTAACTTCCCTTCCCCTGCACGACATAAAGGTCTTCAGCCCTGGGTACAACTAGAGGTTGCATTAGCAGGAAGGGGAACAGGTCCCACTGCAAGGCAGGCTCCCTTTCCCATAGAGCAGAACCCCATTTATTGTGCTGCTTAGTGATACAAAAGCTGAGTCTCAAGTCTTCTCTTAGCACAGTTGTTTGGGTTGGTGAAAGCTGTTTTCAGCTGAATACATAATGCAACCGGGGGCTTTAGCTGTGCAGTCCCAGGTGAGGAATAAGGGAACCCAGCAGGCGGCAGCAGGAACAGGGTTCATTTATCACCGCACAATGAGCCGAGATGGTTCTGGTGACAGTGTCACTGTGTGTCTAAGGGGAGCCTTTTTTTTTTTTTTTTTTTTTAACTGTCTTCAATTTTTCCAGAGGCTGAGCTGCGTTGCCTAGGAGGCCAGAGCACAGTGCTGTCTCCGCTGCCTTTGTAACAGCCCACACTGGCAAAGAGCGGGCAGATTGCTCCTCTGTGGAAGCTAGAAGCTGACATATTGACTTGGCTTCACTGGTCCTCAAGCACGCGTCAGGTGTCACCATAGGCACAGGCTCTGTGATGCTCACTCAGGATCTGTGATCGTGCAGTGCCTGAGGTGCCCACTGCACCCTGCCAAGCTCCCTCTCCCTCTCCCCGGCCCCGCACCCAACTCCACGGAAATAGTGTTTTCTCTCCACACCTGGGTTTGCTTTCCAGTTTCTGTCTTTAGGATCCGTGACCCAGGCTTGTCTTCCTGGTTGACAGGCAGGTCTGGGGCTCCTCTTCGCTTCTGCCGGGCCATGGTGATCCAGGGTGGGGTGGGTTGCCCATCAGCCCCAGGACCTGTAGCAGCAGGAGGCTGACCCTTTTCTGTGATAAAGGCAATAAGGGAGCAGTCTATTAATAGGTAGACAGTCCACCCCTTTCCTTTAGTCACCCCCAACTTCTCTCCCACACTACGAGTACTGTATTGCCTAGGCTCAAGGGGCAAGGGGAGGTGGGGTTGAGGAGTGGAGTCTAGGAGAGACCACACTTTCCCTGACCCCCTGAGCCAAAGCCTCTCTGATGACACTATTTCTTTTCTTTAGCAGACTTTAGTTTTTCTAAAGATGCATCAAAGAGATTATCTCCTCTGATCTGAGCCACCAAAAAAAAAAAAAATTAAATGCAACTGCCATCTCAACATGCATTTCAAGGCCAGTTTCTATCAGGGCACTCCGTCTAGAAGGAGACAGAGTGTGTGCACAGATAAGCTGTCTTTGGCAGTCTTCATTTGGGACCAGCGCCACTGCCCCCTTCCTGATTTACTCAACATGGTAAACACACCAGTGCCCTAACAGTGCTCCCTTTGTGGGGTGTGATGCCATGCATAAAATCATTTCATGCTTCTTCCTTTCCTTACAGAGGTCTGTCATCACCTGACAGACAGAAGTGTGAAGCACCCGCATGTTTGGCAGACCTTGTTTCTCTTCTCCTGCTCTCCAGGTCATCCTCAGAGGCTCCCTCTGGGGTTCCCTTTCTTCTTAAAGACCTCTCATTTCTTTACCCTTAGTGACCAGGGGTTCCCTCTGAAACCCCCTCTCACCCTCTC
>NW_026067903.1:5159256-5206670 GCF_014885135.2 Alexandromys fortis | reverse complement strand
CCCCCCCCCCCCCCCACATACACCCCAGCCCCATCACACCGAGTGCTGGCCAGAGGCAGCTGCCTCACTTGGAAATAGCTGAAAATTTCTCTCTGGGTCTGAACTTAATTTTCTCAGTTGTCAACATATATGGAGCAGTTCTGATTGAGACTAAATTTACAACCTGAAGAACTTGCCATTCCAGTTTTAAATCAGTAACCTGTCAGGGCCAGGGCGGCCTCAGCAGATCTAGTATGTCCGTGATCTCCCTAACACTCCGGTTACTTCTTTGCCCAAAGGCACAAGTTCTGGCAAATTCTTTATGCCGTGCGCATTTGAATAATTTCATTTGAGCTAAAAGATTTTTTAAATTTGACCTAAAAATTTTCAGCTGAGAATAAAGGGGGCTGGGAGGCTACGCGGTTAAGAGCACTGACTGCTCTTCCAAAGGACCTCCAGGTGACTCACAACCATCTGGGGTTCTAGGGGTTACGTCACCCTCTTTGGCCTCTGTAGGCATACACATGGTGCACAGACAAGCATGTATACATAAAGAAAAAAAATCAAAAGAAATGAGCAGAAAGTTACAAGGAACAGCATGCAGGGGGCATTGGTATCAGAAAAGGTCACTGAGGGAAGCTGGGACTCTGGGGTTGGCTCAAGGATAGAACCTAATGGACCAGACCCAAGGCTGACACCCCATTGTGACAACAAATATTTTCTCTCCCAGTCTTTACATGGAAACTGTGGTACACAAAGCAACTCCAATAAGCTTGGAGGAAAGCAGTTCTCCCCTTGTGTCAGGGTTATGCTGGTAGAACTCCATTCCATTCCTGCTGAGCTGCCTACCTGTCTGCAGGGTTACAATGTTTCCAATTGTAGTGGTGTGTGCCCATGTATTCACAGGCTGACCTACAGAAGCAGGTGAACCCTGCAGCTGCACCAGGCTGTGCCGGGGTGAGACAGGTGACCTACTCAGGCAGCGCCACTAAACACTGACCTGGGCAAGTAGCCAAGATCTCTCACCAGCCGTTTCTTTCCTTCTTTGTTCCTATGTTTTACCCAACCCGGAATCTTCCCATAATGATAAGTCTGAGATCTTGCATCTCTGTCCCAAGTATGGGTAGAGCTGACAGCCATTCTGCTCTGTAACACGGGCCTGAGTGACCTCCGTGACCTCTATCCTCACTCTCTGCACTCGACAGCCACTTTGGAGGCAGGGCTCTGGGTCTGTGCTCTACCTGGGCTGTGAAGGGGGAGAAAGGGGAAGACACTGGCCCTAGGCAGCACAAGGATGCCTTTGGGGGCCAAAGACCTTGCAAGTGACAGTTTAAAGCAGGAACTCCCACGGTCAAGGCTGCACCACCGAATCCCTTCTGGGATTAAATCTGTTCAAAAGGTCAACCCCAAGATAACACAGACGTGTCAGTTCAAATGAAATCAGAGTCAATCGTTCCTTTATCTTTCTGCCTCAATAAAGACTTAACTTCCTGGGGATTTGGTTAAAGATCTCCGACACCTCAGCAACCTCAGCACCTCCTTCCTGAGTGACAAGGTTAGATTGCTAAGTACACCTAGGTCTTCAGCCAACACCCTGGAGCTGAGCATTTCTCTGACTGAGGACCAGAAACCACGTGTTGGAATTTGTGCGATTCCTTTGCTGAGGGTCTCAAAGAGGCTGAGTCCCCACGCACAGTTGCCGGGAAAGGGAGCAATCTAATCCACCGCAGAGCAAACCTGACTAACACTGCCAGACAGCCAAGTGCTACAGGTGTGGGGAGCTGGAGCATCCCAGGGCGCATCCCAAACCATCCGACTGCACAAGGGAAGGGGGAGATGGGGGGGGGGCGCGGGCACGACAACTTCTGAACAGAGGAAATCATCATTCTGTTATGGAAGGTTAGGATTCCGTCACAGGAGCAGTTGATACATTGGTACTTTATTTCAAAATGCCTTCCTCCTCATTAATACACTCTCTTTCCTCAAGATCTACTTGGGAAAATATGCGTAAAGATTAATCCTCAGGACAGCCTGTCCCGGGGCTGGGTTTAAAGCCAGCGATATGCTCCTGGACGGACAGACTCTCAAGTGGTTGAAGTCAGAACAGGGGACCATGCCTCTGTACTTCAGTAAACCTTACTCAGTCCTGTCACAGGCTTTTAAGGTCCCCAGCTACAGTCCCAAGATGGGCATGGGAACTACAGACAGACGCTAAGGGGACCTCTAGGGCAGACAGAATAGACAGGGCCTTGTGCTTGCTTTGGGGTTTATATTGGGCTTCCTGTATGAAGGACTTCAGCTCTGTTCTTAAAGCATTCACTGATGGGTTGTTTGTCCTGGTTCACAGACCACCCCTGGTCAGCACACACTTGTGGGCTTTAGTGGCTTCCCATCACTTCTGGCCAGTGGCCACTGAGCAATCTTAGAACAGAACTCAGACTTGCAGTGTCTGCTGGAGGCTTTATCTCAAAATTCTGAGCATTTTTGAAAGCGGGCCAGGGCTTTCCATAACACAAGCTCCCACATGACATAGAGCTGTGTACTCGATCCAACTCTGAAGGAAACCACCATGCTTTCCTTTCCCCATTCAACAGGAAATCGATACCCATGGCTCACTCATTTGAGGATGCTCTCCTTGCCAAACGGCATTCCCAACCCCGGATCAGGTGCTCGTGCGGTTACCTGGAGATATGTATTTGGCAGTGCAAAGCTGAATGCCTTGGTGTGCATATTCCCTGATGAGATGCAGCACGAGGCCTCCTGCCTTCTGTGTTCAGACCTGCTCTGTGCACGTGTCTCTATTTAATGTCACATGTTGGGGTTTTTTTCTTGGTGTTCTCGGTGTTTTTATTTTCACACAGGCTTTCCCTGTGTAGCCTGGGCTGGCCTGGAACTTGCTCTGTAGACCAGACCAGCCTCAGACTCACAGAGATCCATCTGCCTCTGTTTCCCAAGTGTGGGATTAAAGGCATACAGCACCTACCCCGCTGTTTTCAGTGTTTAAAATCACACAAAGAGCAGTATGATACGCTGTTCAGAGTTCCCAAGTGCAAGACGGTTATGCTGTGCCCTCTCACATTGCACAAGAGAGCACGTGTTCAGAAAGGTACTCCAGTCATGAGTTACAGGGCTGACAGCTGTGAGGTCAATGCTAACAGATCGACCATACAAGGTGAGTTAAGATGTCTTTGAACAGAAACAGAGAGATACTAGAGCAAGATTATGTATTGATAAGCCGATTCTGAGACCAGACACTCACAGGAACCTCACCTTGTATTTCCCCTAACTTTGAAATTCACCGCTCTGAGCCAGGTGGTGGTGGTGCATGCCTTTAATCCCAGCATTCAGTAGGCAGAGGAAGGCGGATCTCGGTGAGTTTGAAGCCAGCCTGGTCTACTGGGTGAGTTCTAGTTCAGCCAAGGCTGATACACAGAGAAACCCTGTCTAAGAAAAACAAAAACTAAACAAGACAAAACCAAAAAGAACAGAAAAAAAAAAAAAGAAATTTACTGTTTCACTATTCTGCCCAAATATCATAGTTGGAATTTTCTATACCTTTATTATTCTTCAATAAAAAGTAAGGACAAACAGGGGATCAGAGAGATGGCTCAGGGGTTAAACTGCCTGCTGTGCAAACATGAGGACCTGAGTTCAGAACCCTAGCACTGACATCAAAAAGCTAGATATGGTGGCATGCGCTTACAATCCCAGTGCTGGGCAGGCAGAGATGACCCCTGGCGCTTAGACCAGCTAGTCCTGCCCAGTTGGTCAGGTCCGTGTTCAGTGAGAGACCCACTCGCAAGAAATGAGAAAGAGAGCACTCAAGGAAGATACTCCATATCTGTCTCTGGCCTCCGCATGCACACATGTGCATACACAGGAACAGAAACACATGCACATGACGCATAAACACACACACACAAAATACAAAGCAGAAAAAGCAATTATAAGATCATCAGGTGCTAGGCATTGGTCAGGGAAGAAGAGTCCAGCTTCCTGTCCAGAGAGACAAAGTGGACCTTCACCTCAGAGTTGTTTCCAGGATGCTAAGAGAGGAAGGGTATCAAGGGACATTGAAGGAAGTTCCCTCCCTCACTGGCAGCTCCTTCCCATTTTCTTTATCCCCGCAGGCTCCAAGACATCCTGGGAACTAGCTCAATTTGCTTTTTTGTAGACTGTCTCTCACCCCACTCCCTAGCTCTCAGCACAGACACCTATCTTGTCCGAAATCTCTTTCCCAGCCACAGTCAAGGCCACAGGGACCACACTGTCCTTAACCTGTGACTTCCTCTCATGAGGTCACGAGAGGGTCAGGAGGCACAGGCAGGAGCTCCTTGCTTGAAGAATCTGCTTCCTCAGCCCCAGGCTTCTTGCGGTTTTAATTTCTACCCACAGCCCAGAAACTCACCTTTGCCTGACCTACACAACTTCTCTCACAGTCTTCACACACCCACAAGCTGGGAAGAAAAATAGCCTGCCAGGCTAGTGAGATGGCTCCGCAGGTACCGGCACTTTCTGCCAGTCCCGAAGACCTGACTTGACCACCCCCACCAGGACCTGGATGCTGGAACAATAGGACCATGACCCAAAAGTTGTCTCCTGACCACACATGCACCATGAGACATCTGCCTCTAAGTATATACACAGATATGAAATGACTAAAGTGTCATGATTTTTAAAGTGTCGCTCTAAGCGGTCCTGTTGTTGCTATTCCGGGAGAAGGGAGATCTGGTGAGGATCCAGTTGGTTCCTCATTCTTTCTGCCGCAGTCGGCCTCTACGAGGCACTTCCCATCCCCACATCCCCACAAGGCTCGCCTTCAAGCTGCAATACACAGAAGCAATTTTATTTCCACAGCCAAGGGCCTAGTTTCTGGTTTACTGTTCTAGTTTGTTGTGTTTCAAGGCTCTCCGCCCAGAGGTAAAAATATGTTGAGAAGTCAGCGACAAAATAACAGATGACTCAGATCTGAGTGAGGTATGCGGAGTGGGGCCAGGAGTCTGGTCACCCGTGTGTGGGCACATTTACTGGGGGCACCCGGAGGGAGAGATGATCCGCCAGGTTCTGTCCCTCACTCAGGCTTGGCTAGCTGCTCAATGCTTGGCTAGGCAAACTGAGCGCACACCCAAGACTGGCCCAGCCCTACAGCTTCACCTCACAGCAGGGTCCCTGGGGAGCTGTTAGTGAAGGTGCTAGACCCAGAGTACATTGCTTTCCTCAGCTGTCACCAGCTGTGCAATTAGAACTGGTCTCTGGGCCCAAAGCAATGACCCTGGCCCAGTTCTCAGCCCAGAGCCTGCAGGTCTCAATCCCCTGCCTCAGATGGAACTAGGCTCTTGCAAGAACACAGGATGTGGGGACAATTATTTGAAAATAATTTTGAGTGGGAAGAAAAAAACTATTGTCTTTGTATGACATACAACCCAAAAGACCCGAAAAATGCCTTCCAGGAGATTCCTGGCCCTGCCCCTCCTGAGAATAGCTAAGAGCAGCTGGAACTCCACGTAGCCAAGAAGGAATAAGCACTCACTTGCAGGGATGGCCCTTCTCCGCAGTGTGAAGATCTACCTTCTATTACACCACTGGGCCCTCCCTCACCAAGCCCTAGCAGATGGGCAAGGCCTCTCCACCAAAAATATGGTGGGAACTGAGTTCCACTCAACGTGGCTTTTCAGAGAGGCACCGTTAGCCCTCAGTCAGTGTATCAAAGGACCTGGCAGAACCAACTTAGACAGAGGAAGTATTTATCTTGACCTCACACTGTCAGGGTTTTAGTCCACTTGGCCCCATTGCTTTTGGCCTTCAGTGGGAAAAGATACGATGGTAGAAGCCTGAGACAGATGAGGCCCGTTTACTTCATTGGAACCCGTAAGCAAAACAGGGACAGGAAGGAACCGTGGTCCCAATAATCACTTCAAAGTTTCACTACCAATGACCTAATCTCCTTCCTTTAGGCCTACCTGCCAAAGGTTCCTCTGCATCCCAAAAGGCTCATTAGCTGGACCAAGTCTTCAACACATGACACATGGTCCTTTGAGGGGCATTCAAGGACCAAACTCTAGCAAGCGTGGTATTCCTAAGGACCTTCTACGTATCAGACCCTGAGGCTCGTGGAGTAAATTGGCTTTCCCAGGATCACTTGTCCAAGATGGTTGGTTTGAAATGTCAACATATCATGACTTAGGATCTTCTGAGGTGTGAGCCTCAGCTAAGGAACTGTCTACATCAGGCTAGCCTGTGGGCAAGTCTGTGTAGCTTGTCTTACTTGCCTTAATGGATGGGGGAACACCCACCCCAAATGTGGGAGACACCTTCTGGTAGTAGCCCAGATAAAAAGGACACAGAAGAAGGAGGAGGAGGAGGTTTACTCCATTTTCTCGCTGGTATTAGAAATCAGTTTTTGCCCTCTTTTTTCCTTTTTCCTTCCTTCCTTCCTTTCTTCCTTCCTTCTTCCTCCCCTCCTCCCCTTTTTCTTTTTCTTTCCTTTCCTTTTTTTTTTTTCGGGCTTCCAACATGGACTGAGGTCAAGTGTCTTTCTAGGAACCTTTCTGGCCTTTAGCGCCAGATTGATACTACTGAGGCATCCAGCCTTGTAGATGGACCAACTACTTTTTCATGACCTCTCTGGTGTGAGGCAGCCATTGCTGGATGACTCCAACTGCTGCTGTATCCAGTCTTAAGGACTTCCACTTTGAGAGACTAAGTTAGAGTTACTCAGCCTGGACTCTGCACTGTCTCTGAACTGTTAATTCTATGCCATGGAGGGGCTGTGCAATGCAGAATGGTCACCATCTTCCTCCTCCCACTCCACCCACTTTTTGACAACCAAATTCATCTCTAAAGATGGCCAAACATCCACAGGAAGACATCAGAACACACAGTTCCTGCAGAGCTGAGTCAAGTTGAGTTTCCTGTTCCCTGAAGGCAAAGCACCTGAGCTGGGTCTGGGCTCCTTTTTCAATGACTCCAAGTCCAGAAGGAGTGGGTGTGAGAATAAGAGAGTTCTTTGACTGAGGCTTGCCACTATCAAACTGGGCTTGTTCTATGCTTGACAGATGTCTAGAAGGGCTCTGGAAAATCCCTGTCAACTTCTATGCCTCCTGGGTTTCAGCTGCTCCCCAGAGTTTTTTGTCCTCTTGGTAGCTCATCAAAGAGGGCTTTGAGGACACTGCAAGGTCACAGGGAAGCCTTATCTGCCAAACATCTGTAAGTGGCTGGGATTGACCACCAGTCCTCCAAGGTGCTCAGCTACAGGGAACACATGCTCTACCCCTCCCCAAAAAGTTTCATAACATCTCCTAGGAGACTCAAGAGCATATGTGGTGTCTACTCCTGTCCCAGTCCACGCACTGGGGGTGTCACAGAGCTGTGGCTGTGCTGGTCCTAGAAGTTCTACAAGGTCCCACCATCCCTACCTCGCATGGTATGTCGTTGAGTGGGTCCTGAGCTGCTAAATTCTGCACACACTGTGGAATGTTCTCAGCCTGAGCTAGGTTGAAGAATCCTCACCGTGGTGTGTTCTATGCCATTGAGATGAGGAATCTGGCACTTCCTTGGGAAGAGAGCTCTGTGCTGTGAAATGGCGCCACATGTCACAGGTAAAACATCTCATATTAGCAACAACCTCATTGAAACACGCTCTGAGTCTGAGAAACTCAGCCGACTCTGGAGTGTAAACCCTCCAGATTCGCGTTGCTCAGGTCAGGGTCACGCGTGCCTCACAGAGGGAAGATGTGGGAGATTACGAGAGCCTGGGACAAGGCAAATGACTCAGAATGCAGAACTGTTGTCGCTGGCCCTAACCTACAATGTCTGGAGTACCTGACCCAGGAATTACAACTCCACTCCACATGGGCTGGGAAGGCATGGAGAACTTTGAAAGAGGAGCAGCCCACAGTTAGATGTGGGGAGAGAACGGCAGGGGAGTAACATTAAAGAAGGGGAGTTCTGTGCTGGGGGTCTGTGGGGGTCTGGGGTGTGGAGGGAGAGAACCTACAAAGAGTTTGCTAAGCCCCGGTTCAGCTCCCCGTGCTGGGACAAACACGAAAGTGAGCACTGATGTGGGGAGGGGGAGGGAAAGCAGCAGTACTTCCTGTTGAGACCGGTTGAAACTCACTGACCCAGTTGCACAACATGACTGGCATTTTTCTTCCTTCAGGCCAGGTAGGGTGGGGCACGGACTAACAACCCCACTTACTACTCAGGAGGTGGTGGGTGTGGGGACCCATGTCCACTGTGCTGAAGATCAGTGCCATCTTCGTGGAGGACAATCTAGAGTCACTTAGTGAGCAGGGAACAGGAGTCCATTTGTGGGAATCTGACCCGGACAGCCCACAGTGTGACGCAGAAGTAAAATGGGCCAGTGACTGCAGTATAGTTGACTGTCGTAGTCAGGGTGTCTACTGCTGTGATAAAACACCATGACCAAAAGCAGCTTGGGGAGGAAAGGGTTTATTTCAGCTTCCACTTCCACATCACAGTCCACCATCGAAGGAATAGGGAGAGAACTCAAGGCAGGAACCTGGAGGTGGGAATTAATTCAGAGGCCATAGAGGGGTGCTGCTTAGTGCCTTGCTCCCCATGGCTTGCTCAGCCTGATTTCTTCTATCACCCAGCACCACCAGCTCAGGGACGGCACCAGCAGCAGTGAACTGAGCCCTCCCACATCAACCGTCAGTCAAGAAAATTCACCACACTTGCCCACAGGTCAATCTCGTGGGGGCATTTTCTCCATTGAGGAGCCATTTCTAAAATGACTCTAGCTTGTGTCAAGATGACATAAAACTAGCCAGGACAGTGACCAGAGGAAAAAAAAAGATTCAAAACAAGCACAATGCCCCTCTTCAGGTGCTACCCATGGTAGACAGTGCTGAAAATGTTGCGGCCAGGCCTCTCAAGCTGATCATCAGGACTTCCTTGCTTTATTGTGGACTTTGGACATCAAATGGCAAGCTAGTATGAATAGCACGTGGTGAAAAAAAAGTCACGCGTGTGCCTGTCCTAGAAGGTCAGAGCCACAACTGCAGGGTGTGTGGGAAGGAATGGGCACGGGTCTCTTTGCAGGGGCTCTTTCTGGAGGATGGGATTAGACCGTGTTCCGAAAAGGGTGGGGAGGAGGCTTTGTGCCTTGTATATTTAAGAGTTATTTTAAACTCTACACACAGTAACATTCTCCCTTTTTGTTGTTAAGGTTTGAGCTTTAATGCATGCTTAGATTCTGAAAATTGTCAGGGACAGGATGTAGATTAGAGTTGATACTCTAAAGAATTCTCGTGTCCTACTGCATGGTAGGCCCTTCGGCGACCTGAGGTAATGTCTGATCTGTCTTCTTCCCGATTTTATTGCCTGTGGGAGAGGTCGCTATACTAGGAAGCTTTCAAGGACAAGGAGATAGGGGCGTCTCTATCCGCTCTTCCTCCACAGTGAAACATCTCCATTTCTCAGAGGCACACACTTGGAGGAGCACAAGAAAGGCCGGGAAACATGGAAAGGATAAGGCTAACAAGGAACCTGAGTGTGAGCAGAGACGGTTTCCTAGAAAAAAGAAATCAAGATACAGGTGGGTATTCTTCCAAAAGAATCAAACTAGGTCCAGAAGATTGAATACAGAGCTTTGTGCACGCAAGGCGGTGCCGTTAGTGTTTTGTCAACTTGACAGACATTAGGTTCATCTGGGGTGTGGGGAAGCTCAGATGAGAAAATGCTCCTATCAGATTGGCAAGTAGGCATGTTTGTGGGGGCATGTCCTTGATTGATAGGGGAGGAACCAGCTCATTGTGGGCAGTGCCACCCTGGGCAGGTGGTCCGAGGAGCTGTAAGAAAGGGAGCTGAACCCGAGTCTGGAGGCAAGTCAGTGAGCAGATTTTCTTCTCGGCCTTTACCTCAGTTCCCACCTCACAGTTCCTGCCCTTCTTGAGTTCCTATCTCGGCTGCCTTTAATGACTGACTGTGATCAGGGTGTGGAAGCTCAATAAACCCTTTCCTCTACAAGTTGTTTTAGGTCATGGTGTTTTATCATAACAATAAAAAGCAAATTAAAGCATGAGATAATCTCTCTACCCCTTAACATTACTTTGAGGCAGAGAATTGCTGAATTGTAGTGGCTGGCTTCCAACTTGCCACTGGTCTGCCTCTGCCTCCCAAACAGCTACAATTACAAGCAGGTGCCAGTAGAGCAGGTTCACTGCTAACTTTTTCTGTGTCTTAGAATTTTTCTAAACAAGACACTACCACCTTTTAAAAAATAACTCCTGCCATGTGTGTGGGAAGCTGTTTCTTGGCCTGTAATTTAGCCTCTGAGATAGATTGGTCCAACAGGACAAAGGGAAGATGTCTTGGAAAAGGAACAAGCTGGCTAACCTGGGCTGTCTTCCTCTCACAGCAAATCAGCAGACTGTGGCTCAGGTCAGTATTCAGGCCTGCTCTGTGCTGAGGAGCACACACCCGGCATCACGCTCCTGTGATCTCCTGATGCCCAGCCCTTTGGCAAACTGGGCTCCTGTATTTAATACAATATTTCCTGTGCCTCCTGCCCTCACCCCACTGCTGAAAGGTTTACTGTTCCCTTCGAAGGGAACTCGGGGTGTGGAAGGGCAGGGCAAGCATCAGTGCTGGGGACAGAGCAGCTGGAGACGCTGGAGTGCTGTAGTGTACCCATCTGAGACCCCCAACACTTCCACTTTATGGTGCGCACCTGGGAGGAGGGTGGGGGTAGCAGCAGCCCTATCTGTGAACTCTGGACCAAGTCCCTGCCACCACAAGGGAGTAAACAGCACAAGGCTTAAGAAGCGGATGAACATTGCCATTAGATCTTTCCTTATCTGTATGCTTTATATGAATTAAATTGCCTCCAGCTGCTACAGTTTGGAACAGCGAGGATGATTGTCGAAGTCATGCTAACGAAAGAAGCTGCGAACAGAGCCGGGTGTGGGGACTCTTTCCCAGGTGAGGCTCGACCACACAGACCGGAGATTCTGCTCTGGTCTGTCGGAGGCAGCCTGCAGACCCCACGGTGGGGTTGATGAGAAGGGGGACCAGGCAGCACCCTAGTCCCGACGCTAGTCTTTCGCATCACAGCCCCTGGGAGGATGGGCTCCTAACAGACTCTGGGTAACTCCTTTTCTTTTGCCCTTTCAGGAAAATACAAACCATTCCTTTCGCCCAGCAGAGGAACCCAAATGCACACAACTTTGGAATCCGTTGCTATTTCTGTGGATTAGAAAATGTCAGTGTACACAGATGGGCAAGGCAGTTATGACTTGGGCAAAGTCCTCACTAAATGAAGAGAGTCTCACCTTTGTGTAAGTCAGAGCAATGCACAAAACACGGGTTCTCCACACACCATCCCAGGCACATTTATTTAGGCCTCATTATTTAGGTCAACCTTGCTTCCTACTCCTTCCGTCCCTGCCTATCTTGGACATTTTATAGCGTGGAAGAGGTCGTATGTAATTAAGGGACCAAACATCGCCCCCGAAGCTTCTCCCTTTTCAGCTCTAGCTGTGTCCCTGAGTTCTGCTCGCTTGCTGGGCCCTTGAGAGACATTTCCAGTCACGGACCATGGAAGCAGATGGTGATGATCTTAAACTTTCACCTACAAAGCAATTCTCCTTGCTATGAAAACAGCTTTTGGCATCGCTCGACAGCTGCCTCATACACACGGAAAATGTGCAGAGCAGGATCCTCAACTAGGACCTGCCCCTCCCCTCAAAGTCCCTGTTGGTGCAGTGCAAGGACATCACAGATCACGCATCACTGAGGCAAGAGGCTCATGGACCAAGAAAGCTACGCCCCAAGGCTCTGAGATCCTCCAGCAGCCTCTAGGAACTCAAAAGTGCCTTATAAACTCCATGCTTTCCTGGCTTCTTGTGGACATAGAAACATCAGTTTATCTTTGAACCTGTGTTGATGGTGTTTCCTCGAGAGCATTTTTTCCTGTGCCTGCTTCTGCTTTTCAGGGTTCTGGATTTCTCAAGACAGCCACCAAGCTTGGCTTCCTCTCTGTCCCACAGTGCGGAACTTAAGTGGATTCCTATAGGAGTTTCTTAAAAATAGCCTGGAACATTTTAAAATAAAATTTGTCATGGAAAAACTGTTGCTAAGGTCTCCAGTCTCTCTGTTAAATGCATAAGTGTGTGTGTGTGTGTGTGTGTGTGTGTGTGTGTGTGTGTGAGAGAGAGAGAGAGAGAGAGAGAGAGAGAGAGAGACCCACCAATTGTACAGTTTTATTTTCCCATTAATATCATAAGCCTGCAATGAGTGACTTCTTTAACTGGGTTGCAGATGCTCACTTTAACAGATTTCTTTTGATCTGGAACATGATAAATAAGTCAAAGAGGGATACAAATCATCTATTTTGTCTCTGTTCGTCTTAAAGACGATTTCCTTCAAAGGCTATTATTAAACGGCGTCCCAAACCTAACATCATCTCCCTTAGGGGACGGGAAGTCACGGCTGACCCTCTTATGACTCCAACCACATACAGCATGATCTCCACGCGAGGCCACGCTGCAGAAGCCTGATTAGTGTAGGGGAGAAACTTTTTCTTGGGGCGGGGGGCGGGGGGGGCGGGGAAGGGATCGGAAGAACTTTCCCAAGCCAGACGGAGACTGGGCTCAGGGAAAACCTGCATCAAAATCAGCCCTCACAGTGTTGGCTTTCTGAGACCAAAAGCAGGAGAAAGTCTTGCATCACCCCTAGAGCCTGGGGATATTCTGCACCACCAGTTTTTAGATGTCCTTACTATGTCTACATACATGGGTTTTCTGTATCCACACACAATCCTAGTTTCTGGCCGTCTATCTTCATTATATTCCCGATTCCTTTAAAATATTTATTTGTACTTATGTGAATGGGTATGTATGTATCTGCTTGTAGCATGTGTGTGTGTGTGAGTCCGGGCGCCTGCAGAGGTCAGAAGAGGATCTCAGAACCCATGAAGCTGGGGTTACAGGCAATGATCCCCCTGTGAGCCATCAGACATGGATGCTGGGACCCGAACTCCAGTCCTCTTCCCTAGGGGCAAGCTCTAGCTAGTCCCACTACTTCGGCGACGGTGACTGAACCCCGGAGCCTGTGCAGGCATGTGTGACAATCTCGCTCCCTAACTCTCAACACGTCAGTGGTGCTAAGAGGATTCGATCTTTCCTTCCATGTCTCTTTGTACAGGTTTCATGAGTGCCCCAGTAACACATTCCGGGAAACATTGTTTTGCTGACCCATTTATTCCTAACTGCACCACGGAGGGCTCTTACCAGTTCCCTGCTGGGGCGACTTCTCCTTCCTGGGCTCGGGAGGCGGGATGACCGCTATGAGTCTCTCAGACTCCCCAGGGCTGGCTTCCAGGCCTGCGGGTGGGTACTGCAAGGTGAGGCTCTGCAGGAGCGGCTTCCTGGGCAGGGGTGGCTTGATGCTGGACTGCTCAGGAGACCTGGACTTCCCTTTCCCTTGCCCATTGGGGGACCTGGAACTCCGCAGTGTCGGGGCAGGCCCAGCATGGCTCTGTTCATCCTTGGGGTGCAGGGTCAAGCCTCCTCTCTCCAACCTAACTTCGGCGCTGTACCTCTTGATGGCTTTGGCCTCCTGGGCAGAGCCTTCTCTTTACTTGAGTGAGAGCGAGGTGGACCGTAGCTTAACTGGGAAGGGGCTCTGGTCCTCCCCTGGGACTAGCTCCTTCACAGAGGAAGCACACGTATTAGCATCTTGGAGGCTGCTGCCTGGTCCTGCCTGGCCGGCCCCCATGTCCCTTGAGTCCTGAGGGTCACCACCCACTGCCTTCCTGTCCTGGGGCTCTGGCAGCACCTGGAGGTCATCAAGAGCCGCTTCGCTCTTCCAGGCAAGGCCACTCCGTATTAAGGGTGCACGGCCCCCTGCAGGCGCATGCCCCGAATGTTCCAGAAGGCGAGAGCTGTTGGCGCGGGTTCGTGCTCTGCTCGAGGTCACAGAGAACCTCTTAACGCTGCGCTGTGGTTCAATACTCCGCTCACTCTTCCTCCCCGGGGCTGCCTTCTCTGGACCCCCTGATGCTGTGGCCTGTGCAGGCCTGGGGCGGGCTGGAGGCACAACTGCTCTGTCCTGGACTCTGGGGCTGGACTCTTTCAGATGAGACTCTGCAGGGGACCTGCTGGGAGGCAGGACCTTGTGCTTCAGGCAGCTCTTGGGTACCGGAGGGCTTGGGGAAGGGACTGTGCATGACTCTGTCCCCGCTTCCTCTGGCCTGGGTACCACCAGGGTCAGCTCCTCCTCCTTCTGAACACTTTGCTCCTGTCCCTCTGTATCTGAAGGTGTCTCCAAGTTGGTGTCAGTGACAACCACAGGAGGTGGTGCCTCTCCCTTTGGAAGTATTGTGTCCCTATTGGGAGGTTCCATGATCCCTTTGGGAGGTGTCATGTCTTCGTTGGAAGGTGACATGTCTCTCTCTGGAGGTGCCATGATCCTCTTGGGAGGTGCCACATCTCCCTTGGAAGGTGATATGTCTCTCACTGGAGGTACTATGATCTTCTTGGCATGTGCCACATCTCCCTTGGACGGTGACATGTCTCTCTCTGGGGGTGACATGTCTTTCTCAGGAGGTGCCACGATCCTCTTGGGAGGTGCCACATCTTCCTTGGAAGGTGACATGTCTCTCTCTGGAGGTGACATGTCTCTCTCAGAAGGTGCCACATCTCCCTTGGAAGGTGACATGTCTTTCTCTGGGGGTGACATGTCTTTCTCAGGAGGTGCCACATCTTCCTTGGAAGGTGACATTTCTCTCTCTGGGGGTGACATGTCTCTCTCAGGAGGTGTCACGATCCTCTTGGGAGGTGCCATGTCACTCCTGGAAGGTGACATGTCTCTCTTGGGAGGTGCCATGACTTGTGTTGTGTCTCCCTCAGGGGGTGTTATGTCCTCTTTGGAAGGTACAGTCTCCCCTTCAGGAAGTGCTGTGGTGTCCTCAAGTGCCACCGAGTCCTTGGGAGGTGCCATGCCTCCGTCAGGGACGTCAGTAGACAGTGGAGTTTCCACATCTCCAGAATCACAAAAAACCTCCTCAGACATGCTTTCCACTATGGGACACAGGCCTCCAGAGGACAGTTCTTCCTTCTGGATTTCACTGTGTGGAATATGGTACGGAGAACCTTGTGGCAGAGATGGGGTCTCCGGGCACGAAACTGAGACTGCCATGGGCTCAGTGAGCTCTGGCGTAGCCCGATGGCTTGAGGGCTCATCTCCAGGAGAGCTTCCCTCCTCCATGCTGCCACTGACGGCTGCACTGTGCTGTAGGCGAGCCCGTCTAGCACAGGCCCCTCCAGGCAGCAGCAAGGTTGCAGGTCCCCCAAGCTCAGGCCTTCTGCCCAGCATCAAATCCCAGTGCCCGGAGCTGGGATCCACTTCTGTGTTGACCCGGAGCAGTGGTTTCTTTTCATGTTCTTCCTCCTCCAGGGTCCATGACAGGTCACTCAGAGATTCAGACTGTGCCCTCTAAGAGAAACAGAGGTGAGAGACATCAACACTGCAGCAACTATTAGAGCCCATCGCTTCTTGGCTTCCTCTAGGACTAAACGTGGTTTAGGAAACACAGTAGCTCTCAAAGACTAATGCTGAAATTCATGTCGGCGCAGATATCTTCAGCTGCCCTTATGAGTTCACATGGAACCTTGGTTCATAAACTCAACAGTTCCACGGCAGCCAGGCCCTCAACATAAATGCAGCTCCTGCAGCCAGATAGGTTATCACACACCTCTAATCCTAGCCCTAGAGAGGCAGAGACAGGTGTATCTCCATGAGTTTGAGGTCAACTAGCCTGGACTATATATGGAGTTCTAGGCCAGTTAGATCTATACAGTGAGATCTCCCCCACCAAAAATAGCACAGCTCTTGTGTTCAAGCCACAAAACAAATGGTGCTTGCCTGCCTGGAGCCAAACAGAGGGGCTGGGACCAAGATACAACAACTGCCTGCTTTGTATTCTTCATTCATTTCATTAACTCTAGACTGATCCGAGTGAGGAACGGATTGCCTTTGTCTTTTTGTACTTGGAGATCCATGGGTCCAAAGGCATGGAGACTTTGGTCAAGATGGAACTAACTGGCTGGTGATAAGAATCTCAGAGGACCAGGCAGTCTCTGGTCTCAGGCTGCGACAAGTTGCCACACAGCATTGCTCTCCAGGGTTGTGCCTTCACTGGAATGTCAGAAGTTTTTCTTAAAAAGTTATTTGTGAGCCAGACGGTGGTGGCACACGCCTTTAATCCCAGCACTCGGGAGGCAGAGGCAGGCGGATCTCTGTGAGTTCGAGGCCAGCCTGGTCTACAAGAGCTAGTTCCAGGACAGGCTCCAAAAAGCTACAGAGAAACCCTGTCTCAAAAGAACAAAACAAACAAAAGGTTATTTGTATCAGGTCAAACATGATGACTGTGAACCACAGAATAAAATCCAAACAGCCTTACACTCAGGTCAATCCAGAGCACTGTGCCAGATGCTCCGGACCTCCAGGACATTCTGCTAGCACCCGCTGACTCCCTTTTACATTGTGCAGATAATTTGCCTAAGCTAATGATGCCTCCTTCTCTGGCTCGCTAATGCACCTGGTAGCCTTGTGGCATTGGTTTTTTTCTTCTGAAAGGCCTCTGGAGTTCAGATGCTGGCCTGGCTTCCTCTTTCTTATCATGTACTCAATTCCTCCCCTTGGGAAGAAAATGAAAATCAAGGCAGACACAGGTCTTAGAAAAGCAAGATGTGAAAATGACTCCGAGGGTAAGTGTCCTGTGGTTGATTATTGTAAAATGTTCATGACATCAAAACTGGGGAGTTAATTCAGGTTGTTGCACAAAACAGTGCTCCGTCTCTTTTTCTAAGGTAGGGAATGTAACCTTGAGTGTGTTAGAGTTGGTTCTTGTTGCTGATATTTGATTTTTATCTTTGTGATTCTGGGCATCAAATCTACGGCCTTGTGCAGCAAGGGAAGTGCTCTAACCCCAAGCTACATCCCTGACTGTTATTTTAACAGTTTCCAGCTGGCATCTGCTTGCTAAAGATCACCAAGAGCCTGGGATGTCTGTGGCTATACCTAAGCTAATTTTTGCCAAAAATGCACAATTCTCTTCTTTTGGATTTCAGAAGAAGTTGAAGATTCTTTTGAAATACAAGATTCTTGACAAAAGCTCCAGGTTCTTGACTTGCTTACGTCACTGGCCTTTTGCCACTATAGGAAATTATTGATATGAGGGCTCAGTAGGACATGGGTCATGATTGGAAGCCATCTATCACGGAACCCAGACCAATTCAGCAGACAGCTGGGATCCAGTCTGGCTAGTGCGCCTTCCATCCTAGCTACTGGCAGCTCCAGGAGGTGACCGTGGGGGGTGTGGTCATATGAAGACCAGAATGGGGGTGGACTGTCCAGAGGTGGGAATCAGATCCTGAGTAGAGCCCAAACGGTGGGAAAGCCGCTTCTGCATAGCCTAGAACCCCTGGCTATCTGCATCAAGGAGGAATTCAGCCTCCCCATCACTGCCAGGGTACACTTTGCTTACTCCATCTTGGCATTTCCTCCTCTGGGGATTCACAGCAGTTTGGCACTCTGGAAACATTCCAAGGAAAAAGAAATGTTCAGCCTACATCAAGATGAAGAGTCAACAGAGGCTAGCAGTATACCTGTGTCGCCCGGCCAGGAGGCAAGCTCCATGGTGCAGTTTCTGTAATCCCTGGGCAGATGCCCCTGCCAACCCTTGAGCAGCACAGGGGGCTGACAGGAGGCATTGGTCTTGGTGTGAACTCTGGGTCATGCATTTGGCAGCTCTTCCAGCTACCGGGCAGGAACTCGTCATCCAGTCTCAGTGTTCCTATTGAAATGGAGGTGACAACATTTCCTATCCCTGGTGTCTGGCTAGGCCTGAGGACTGAGCAGTGTAAGGTGTAAGCCTTTAACAGGCATTCTGCTCCAGTTGCATTTAGAACCATGCCCAGAGCCTGGTTCTGTTAGCATGGGCGACAGGGTGGAACACTAAAGCAATAGCCAGCAGCTGTTCCTCCCAGTGTCTGCTGAGGTAGAAGCTGAGGGGCTCGGCCAAATATGCTTCAGCCTTGTAATAAACATCAGTCTTGATAGCCAAGGTTTCACTGTGCTAAACAGAGGTATTTTTCCTTTTAATAACAACACTTTTTATTCTTTTTTTCCTTGTTTTGTCTTTTTCATTTGTATGTGTATTTGCATGTGTGGGGGCTGTCCATGTATACATGCATGTTTGTGCATATGTGGGTATATTGTATGGATGCATATGTATATAGGTGCCTTTGATTGTGATGTCTGGAATCATCCTCAATCCATCTTCTACCTTGTTTATTGAGGCAGAGTCCCTCAGTCAAACCCGGAGCTCACTGATATGGTGAGTTTCATAAGCCAACTTGCTCTGGGCTAGAATTACCAGGGCACTGCCGTGTACACACAGCATCATTTACTTGGGTCTTGGGGATCTGAACTCTGATCCTTATACTTGCATGACAACTACTGAGCTATCTCTCTAGCCCCTTCCCTCCCTTTGTCTCTACAGTTTATAAGATTCAGAGCCTTAATGCCACGGAGTGGAGAATGTACGCCCTGGTGACAGAGCTGAGAATACCCTAGCAAGAAGAGCAGCATGGATTAGAAGGGATTACCGTGAGGGCTTTGAGGATGCCTGTGGGTTGGGGCTTGGGAGAGAGAGAGAGAAAGACCCACATGCTATGGGGTATCAAAGGAGAGGGGAAAGTAGGCTTTGGAGTGGAGCCCAAAGAACCACCAGGTCTCTATAGAAGTGCCCTGTGGCTAATCGGCGGCTGAAGGGGCATTACGTGACCTCTTCCCATCACTGGAGTAAGAGAGCATCTGAGAGCCTGATCTGGGCATGAGGAAGGCCTCTGTGGTAAGCGGAACCTCAGGACCCAGAGCAAAGTGGTTGTGGATACTGATGGGCAGACACCGCCAGCACAGTTCTTCAAGTGGACAGAGAGGCAGTGGTGACCACTGAGAGAGCGTAGATATCTCTGGGAACACGAGAGAATCGAGCAGGGAAGGGGAAAGGAGAGTGAGAAATAAGGAGTTTAAGTTAAGGATCAACTGTGTTCCCAGGCTGACTGACATCAGATTTTTGTTGTAGTTATTTTACACAATGGTATTCCAGGATGAAGGCAAGTTTAAAACGAAAGAGAGCTGCAGCAATGTTGCGGGGTGGAGAGGGCCGCAAGAAGGGGTGCTACTTAGTACCATTCTACACGAATTCCAGCAGGGTCTGGAGTTCTCAGTTCATCATGTTCCCATAGCACGTGGGTCTAGCTACTCATCAGACACGAAGAATGGATCCAAATGCCCTGGTTTCCAGGTAGCCACATCAATCTGAAGGTAACTCCCCTGCATCTTCTTCTAATACTGATTCCTAAAAAGTTCACCCTGTCAGTCTGTGTTTTCAGAGGACCTCCCACATTCTAAACAGAAAACTCACTCCCTTCAGGAAGTCCCTGAAACCCAAGTGGGCCCTGATGTTTGTCTCCAGCTGGTATGTCTAGCTTGTCATGAAGTCTTCAACACCTACAATTGTGAGTCCATCTCCTGGGCCATGCTTGCCCCATCCCTTGCCCTCTGGCCCTTACCTTGTCTAAGTCCTGTCCCGATAAGAGAAATCCAGGAATGGGGAGTGTCAGGCTTGGCTCAGGACACCGTGAATTCTTGGTGTTTGCAGAATGAATAAATCCATACAAGTATTGATATCTAAATAGGGTGTTTATGCATGAGAGAGATGCCCAATTCAAGGTGCAAAGGATGAGCAAGACTAATGTCTCCTGTGTGGTTTTCTCCACCATGGAGGTGTTCATATGGACTGTGTGGCTAGGCAGTAGGTGGGACTGTCCTGTCTGCCCATCCCATCCCACCCCTACACGGAGGAGGAAGGGCAATTACCGAAGACAGGCGCCTCATTTTACTTGATCGCTGGTTGCGGGGCTTAACCAGGAGCTTGTGTTTAGCTGCAGAGTTGTCCAGGCAGGAGGAGGACTCAGGAGGGTGGCTGAAGTCAGCCACAGGTGCCAGGCTGCCATCCAAGGTCCGAGAGGAGACGGTGGCATCGCTTGTGTGGTCAGGAGACTGTGGCCGCGATGAGGACACTAAGATCTTCACGATACAAGGAACAAACACACCAACATTAATTTAGTGACAAAGGGTGGAGACCGCTGTCCTACCAGCTTCTGTGCTATCTTTGGACTGTACCTGGGAAAGAATATTTTCAATAGGCTCTTGACAGAGGATGTTTTAAAATGTCCCTTTAGAGCAAATGGCTGGGAGTTCAAAGGCTGGGGGCCAACCCCAAGGCCCTGTGAACAGGGTTCTTTAACAGGGAGACTTTCCATAGCAACTTTCACCAGCAAAATAGACTAGCCCAGTGTTCCCAGGGGTGGAGGGACCTGCCACTTTCATGGAGCTGGTAATGCAGCCCAGCAGTGAGCTCTCAGGGGTGCAGGTCACAGGAAGCGCTGAGCCCTCTGCGCAGCCTTTCTTCTGGTGCTTTCTTTGTTCATTCTAAAGGGTCTCTGCAACCTCTAGGGGAGCCTGGCTTCCAGCTACCTGTAGCTAAGCTACAGATGTGTTACTAGTTTACACCTCAGCGGGGAGGAACTGACAGTCAGCAATGAGCAAATGAGTTGCCAAGTGGGGAAGGGGCCTCTGGCAGCCATGTGGAAGAATGAATCACTCCAAAATACCTGCCCCACTGAATACAGGGAGCCCCACGCCACTGAATACAGCAAGCCCCTTCTTGGAGTGCTGGCTATCCTGCAAAGATGTGTTTCACGACAAAGCACAGACACTATAACACATGCAGGCCAGACGAGGAGCAAACACACAGCGAGAATCTCTGTGTTGGGCTTTAAGAACAACCCTGCCACCTTTAAGAAGCAAGCAAACACAGAAAACAAAACAAAAACCTGCCCGTTCCTATTGGAGCACTGGACTGAATATCAGCATTAAGTTTACATTTTTGGTTTGTTTGTTGAGATTAGGTCTCTCAGTGTAGCCCTGACTGTATTGGAACTCAATATATAGGCCAGGATGGCCTTGAATTTACTAAGATCTGCACGTTTCTGCCTCTCAAGTGCTGGGATTAAAGTCATACATCACCATTCTCAAATTTTGGTTTCCTACGATGATAGTAGACTGGATATACTATCTAATAACAGATGGAAACCTCAGAAAATTTTTTTTAAAATATACAATAATAACCAGAGGAATAAAAGAGTAGGTAAGCGCTGGCCCAGCACAAGTGGCCGCCATCTGGCTAATTAAAATCTGTGCAGTGGCAATCAGGTTTGGAATTGAGCTGCTTCTTCAATGAATGAAGCTGGTCCTCTGGCCTGATCCAGCCAACTGCAGACACAGCCAGCTGCTGTGGGAGCCAGAGGCTCCAGGGGTACAGCAAGGAGGGCAAAGTCAGAGATGAGTCAGTGCCAGGCTGCTCCCAATAGGAATCTCCTCACCACAGAGCCCAGCACACACAGCCTTATCTAAACTGGGAGAGGGACAATGGAATCGCACACGGGAAGTGTTTTAATGCGTTCTCAGGTGCAGCTTTAACTCACTGAACAAGGCAACTGGACAGACCGCCTTCTTATCACCTAGCCCTGTCTGAAGTGGGAGAGCAGGTGTGGGTAGCCTACTGTTCCTAGACCCAACTCTCACTGTGAGCAGGGATATGTTCACCCTGAAACCAAGTTCTGGGAGGGATTCTTCTGGGCAGTTCTATGGCAGTTTCCAACCCTAGAGATGACTTAAAACCAGCTACATCACAGTTCTGACTTTTCCTCAGTAATATTCTGGGAGCTCACAACTACAAAAAATAACCAGCACGCGTGGGGGAAAGAGGGAGGAGGAACATCTGTGTCCCAGAGTCAAGTGGTTACTTAATACAATTCCAAGCAACCCGGAGGTGAAACTCTATAGTTTCACTGTAAGCCATGCCCTGGCCAGGGTTGAATGTGATCCAAGCATGCCCAAGGCAGGTGTGCTGCGCAGCTATCAAACACGAACTCTGCTCTTTATTTGTTTCTCATGGGTCAATATAATTTGGATCATTCAAATTCTTTCTGCCCTCAGCAAGAAGGCTTATTAATATTGGGAAAATGGCCATCTGTTTTTTATCATTTATATATGAATACCTTATACGAATATTAATGTTCTTATTACAAACAAAAAACTCATGGCATCAGAGTGTGCTGGGGTGTTTATTCATGAGAGAGTCTATGAAGAGGGCAGTGTTTAGAATTACTTCTCCAGTGACTGCAGTCAGACCCTGCTGGTCAAACGTCACGGGTTGCCTTGCTTTCCCAAAGGGCCCCATGGGATTTGCCCAAACCAACAGGTTCCTTCACTTATGACTGGTGCATAGAGCTGAGTGCTACTAAGTGTTTACTGTTCACTTCGTCCTTGGGCCAATGTCACAATAGCAGGGAGACACACAAGCAGCTAGTTCCCTTTGCAGAAGTAGTCTGGATCTGGGCATCTGTTCAGACAAGACAAGGCCCAGAGCAGATGGCATCAGAGTGACCACACAACCACACAAAATGATAGTACGCAGCCTCTCTCGTTCGTGGAGAGATTGCAGGAGGCACGGAGGGCCTCCAGAGTTCTAGCAACGCTTAGCGGCAGACGTGGATGGAAACGTTCGAGGGCACACACCGCACTTGCCTTTATAGTCGTGCCTGGACCCGCGTCATGCAGCAGGGACATCTCTGGGGGGCTCCGGGGCAGTCCGTCATCCTCAGAGCTTATACCAGTTTCCTCCGCCCTCTTGATAGGAATGCCTCCTGGAGGCGGTGGCCCCATTTTCACGTTACATTGTATCTTTAACTAGATTGAAGGAACAGCAGCCAGCCTTAGTTTTTTCACCAATAACAAGCCTTCCTGCTCCGATTCATTCATTCAGGAAATACTTTCAGCCACTCTTGCACACTGCAGAGGGCTGACCTGAATGAGTGCCTGCCCACATTTCCCTCACTGCTGTCCTTATTCCTTAGGCAGTCACATCCCAGCAGCGCATCCCTCATCATGGGGCTCACTTGCCTGTCAGAGGAGAACTGTGAAGACTCGGCAACTCCACTTTCAATTGTATCGAATTGTTAAGTTGAAATCCCTTAGAAACTTCTGGATTGACACTGGAAAGACACCCAAGTGACGGTGCCAAGCAAATACTTACCTGCAAAGCCTTGATCCGGTCACACACATTTTCTTGGGAAAACACCCGCACAGGCCGAGCAGGGTCCTGTCCCGATTCAGGAAAGAAAATACTGTCGTGTGAGAGGGCACGGTTGCCCATAGTGCCCCTGGACTCCCTAGGAGAAAAAGAGTCACTATGAGCTTTTGCCCACCTCCATTAATCCCCGATCTTAGGGAATGAGAGTGAGAAAGAGGGTACATGAATGACATATTCTCCTAGCCCTCTGTCATTCACAGTCACGGTCAAACACTAGACAGTGCATTCTACAGAAGGGCATTCCCCGAAGATAGCTGAAGGCTGTGGGAGATTTTTGTTTTTAATTAGTGGAAAAAAACAAACTTTGATGAAGTGTGAGGCCCAAGACTGCAAAACTTAGAGAGGGAAGGTTGATGCTGGCTGGGACTCTGTCCCAGATGTCCTGGGAGGGGGAGGTTATGAACTGTGGGCTAAGCTAATGGGCAGCCCCACCATGCACTGAAGGCTGTTGGCCAAGATGATTCGGATCACACACCTCTGGCCCATTTGAAGCAAGAAGGGCAAGTCTGCAGAGACAGCCCTGTTTGCTGCCCTGGCACGGTTTGTGCACCCTACCACTGCACTTGTGACCCGAAGCATGGAAGCCCGGCTCCAACCCCAAGAACCTGATTTGGAACTGAAATCACAGGACAGTCATAAAATGCTCTCAGAGGATGTGGGAATTAGCTGTCAGACTTTCCTAGCCTCCCGAATAATAGGTGGAAGGAGATGACTGAGGCTGTCGGTGAAGGAAGGAAAGCCGCCTCTGGATGCACGGGAGCCCCACCCTGCCCTCCTTGGGCATCCTGTCCTCTATGGGACACTGGGGACTCTGAGGTGTGGCCCATCCCCCTGCAGCATATCCAGCTGCATTAGTAGTACTGTATGTGAGCGTGCGTGCACACACACACACACACACACACACACACACACACACACACACGGACGCATGCACGAGGAAAGTGCTCTTTTATTGAGCACCTGGCTCAAAGGTGTTTCCTTTCTAGGCTGCAATAGCAAGCTTGCAAGTGGAAATTCAGAGTTCCCAGATGGGGTATCTACACAGGCACTTAGAAGGTCTCAGCTCAGAGCAACTCCCAGTGCTAAGGCCAGACACACACACCTAGATTTACTCCCTACAATCAACAGCCTGTTTCTAGGCCACCCCCTAGAAACCATAACTACCAGCCAAACACCTCTGGTCCAGATATAGCTAGAAATAGAGGCAGCAGGAAGAGGCCACTGACACAGGAGGAAAAAAACTCAAGAGGCCAAAGGCACATGGTCATTCATTGTTGCAACATCTACACAATGTATAGACAACATATATGTCCTTCAGTAGGTGCCAAAACAAATGAGCTACAGTCTGTCTGATGAAGGGCTGGGTGACTGAGAGGGTGAGTACTCTGAACTGGCATGGGCTTACCAAAGGACACTAAATGAAAACAGAACATGCTGTGGGATGATGCTCTTGTACACTGTAAAGATTTGTCACACATATTGGTTTAGTAAAATGCTGACTGGCCAGTAGCTGGGCAGGAAGTATAGGCTGGGCAACCAGACTAAGAGAATTCTGGGAAGAGAAAAGGCAGAGAGCCAGTCACCAGCCAGATGAGAATGCCTTAGTGAGAAAAGGTGCCAAGTCACATGGCAAAACATAGTCAAGAATTATGGGTCAATTTAAGTTGTAAGAGCTAGTTAATAATAATCCTAAGCTAATAAACCAAACAGTTTATAATTAATACAAGCCTCTGTGTGTTTCTTTGGGGCTGAACAGGTGTGGGACTGGGAGAGACAGAAACTTCCATCTACTAGAACACATGAGACAGAAGTGTGTTTGTGGTACATCAGCTGTGTTTGAGAGGAGGATGGGTATATATTCAAATATGTGCTGAGCATGTTCACGTGCCTACTAATAATTTTTAAAATAAAAAATGGTATATGGAAGATACACGAGAGTGGTTTAAGTGGGAAGAAAAGAACTAGATAGGGAAACAGGGCCAAAGGTAACAACATTTTCACTTTGTCTCTGGAACTATTTAATGTGTTACACAACAAGACACAAAATCAATCAAAAAGGGAAGTCTCTAAGACTAGGAAAACAAAACAAAAACAAAAGAAGCCTAATTTTATGGCAGACACGATGGCACATGCTTGTAGTTCCAGCACTGGGGAGGCAGAGGCAGGAGGATCCTGATAGAGAAGGGGGAAAAGAAGTTACTCTGCCATAGGAGGAAAACAGAAGTTTTGCTGAAGTCCATGTTTTTCAGTATAACAGAAGACAGAATACAAAGAAAAAAAAAAGTAAGAAATTTCATCTTTCCTGGAACTGTGTCAGTGAGTGAATTGCTCAAAATTCTCTTAAAAATAAACCCATTTCCTACTCCAACCCATGAGAGGTCTAGAAGCCATGGTAGCCAACTAGCATTCATGACCACTGAATCATGACCACAACGTGCTCTCTGAGACAACTTCACCTTAAAAGGAAGGAAACAAAGCTTGCGAAAAATATCCAAGCCAGGAAATATCCAGCATCAGCCTGGAATGGCTCACTGCACAGGAAAGCAAGGGACCGCTCGAAGATGGCTGGGTTCAGGACCAAAAGAGCCAGAGAGCTAATGGGAAGTGACCCTTGATAGCCCAGCGCGACACAATGAGTAAAGATTGCTATGGATCAAATCAAATATATTCAAAGTCAGTTTGTTTGGAGTTGATAAGTGGCTCAGCTGGTAGAGTGCTTGCCTAGCAAACACATGGCCCTGGGTTCGGCCTGCAGTACCACATAAAAATGGTTGTGGTGGCATACACCTATAATCCCAGGGCGCTGAAGATGGAGGGAAGAAAAAAAAGTTCAGGTGGTCCTTGGTTACATGATGAATTTGAGGCCAGTCTGGGTTAGTTTTGGGGACTGCGGACCACCAGACTCTGAATTTCTTGTAAACAACTTGTTTTCCTCTGCTCTGAGCAGCCTGCAGCTGTTCTGAGCCCGAGACCCTGATGGCAGGGGAGTGGGTTCTGATGAATCTGCAGCTGAAAGAGCCCGGGAGCTGGGGCATGGCCAGAGCCCTTCATAAACTACCCCTGAGCACAATAAAGTGGGCAGTCTTGTATCGAGGATGACCCGTGTCCCGTGTCTCTGTCTGTCTGCGTGTGTGTGTTTTTAAGTCTCCAGCTTAGTTCCTGGCTCGCATACCGTCCCATAGTGCAGGCGCTACAGATTACATGAATTCTGTCTCAATAAAATAAATAAATATTTAAAAAAAAAACAGTGTTCACAACGATCCTTTAGTGAGGAGAAAGCCTAATTTTCAGGTCACTAGTAGAACATGTGAAGGTGTCAGGCACTACTCCAGGGGTAGAGCAAAACAAGCATCATTCTGTTTTCCCTGAATAGACTGTAATTTAGGCTATCATGAAGTTGACGACGTAAAGCTATTTTCTTATTTTATATTTGTTTAATTTATACATACACGAGGGTTTGCCTAGATATATGTACAACACATGCCTGCCTGGTGCCTGTGGAGGTCAGAAGAGGACATCAGACTTTCTGGAACTGAAGTTACAGATGGTTGTGAGCCACCATGAGGTGCTGGGCACTAAACCCAGGTCCTCTGCAAGAGTAGCAGCTACTCAACTGCTGAGCCACCTCTCCAGCCCCTGACACAGGACAGTTCTTCACAGAAGAAGCTAGCAAAATGCAAAATGAATGTAGAAACAGAAATGAATGCTCCAGTTTCGCAGAGGAAATGAACCGTCCACCACACTGTGAAGAGCATCAGGTGAGGGCTGGTCTAGTATCGACGCTGACCACCGAGGATCCAGAGGTCGATTGCAGCATCAGCGGATTGGAGATGCTCAAAGCGTATGGGCCTCTTGATACATCAGGGGCAGCCCAAGCTCAGCGTGCCTCTAGAGCAGTGGTTCTCAGCCTTCCTAATGCTGCACCCCTTTCATACAGTTCCTCATGTTGTGGTGACCCCACAACCATAATGCTATTTTCGTTGCTACTTCATAACTGTACATTTCACTACTGTTATGAATCGTGAGGTAAATATCTGGTATGCAGGACAGCTGATGTGTGACCCCGAAGGGTCGTGACCCACAGGTTGAGAACTGCTACTCTAGATCAACATGAGTTTCTACAGAATTAGAAGAACACAGGCTGTATCCCAGGGGGACGGAGAGCAGATGCAGAGAACAGCACGTCCTGTAGGCAAAAGGACCCAGAGGGGGCTGTCACCAACGAAGCCAGCACCAAGACACCCAGCACAATAGGCTGCCCGTGGCCTCATAGAAGTTGCTGCAGAGGCTAGTGGCTGATTCTCAGAGAGACTAAGAAAGGGTTTCCTCCTCAGTGCTGACCTTGATAATGTCATTGTTCTTTCCAGGACCTCATTGTAGCCCATCTCTAGTTACCTTTAAAGTTTTCTTTTTAATTATGTATGAGGGTGTGGAGGGGTGCACGTGAGTACAGGTGCCTGTAAGGACTGGTAGGTGTCCATGGAGGCCAGAGGGGTTGAGTCTCTTGGAGCTGGAGTTAGGCAGCTGTGAGCTACCTGCTGAAGGTGCTGAGAACCCAACTCAGGTCTCCTGTGTAAGTCACATGCAATCTTAACTAGCAACCTCCATCTTCCCTTTCTTATTAACGAATGACAATCATGTTCCTACCAGGTGCTAGCAGTCACAGATATCAACCACCCTGTCCCCATGTTCCCTGGGTTCCTATGAGAAGCATTCCCCCATGTCTATGCTCCTGTTTGAGGCTGGATGGATCACTCCCAGGCTTGTTTCTGAACACCGGGAAGTGGGGGGGGGCCATTAGAGTTCTCCTGGGGCTAGCCAGGACTGCCTTTCAGCACCTCCACAATTGTGCACAGTCTTACAAGGTACCCACGTGCCCATTCTGCTTCTAACTAGCTCTGGGAGGAGGAGGGGAGGGACTTCAAACTCTTATTTTCCATCTTCAGGCATCTAGTGCCACCAAGTGGCCAGTGTAATTTCTCCTCTTCAGAGACGGGCTGCCCTGTCCCTGTCTCCAGAGCACCGCCATTCTTTCTGATATTTTATCCCGAAAGGAGGGTGGATGTTTAAAAGACATTACAAGCTACTTCTCTTTTCTAGAGCTCAAAACATGACCGTGGGGGTAGTGGGGAGAGACAACATGGCTGTGTTGTGATGAAACACAAGTTAGAAAAATCAAAGTTTTGTCCACAAGGGCTGCCTGAATGTCTATCCCCAGTGTATCTGAATTGATTAAGCCCAGACAACCAGAAGCCACTTCTCCATCTGCTGGCCATGTTCTAGCGCATGCGCCCTTATTCGATGTCAGCGGCTAAGTTCAGTGCTCCCCACATTGTGCTCCAGTTCCTTGAGCACTCTTGGTTAAATTAAACCAGGGTCTGCATCCCAGTGCTGCCCTTTCTGCATGTGATACTAGACAGGCTCCCAGGTGGCTTGTGGCTGATTTTGCTCATTTCTGTGATGGTTCATAGCATCACCTCATACACTTAAACATATCTGGGGGGGGGGGTGCAGGTTGGTGCACAGATCCACAGTGCCCAGCTGCACGTCAGAGGGCAACCTCAGGGGGTAGTCCTTGCCTTCCAACTTGTTTGAGACATGGCCTGTTGTTGTTCACCACTGCACCTAGGCCAGCTCACGCACAGGCTTCTGGGGATTCCCGTCTCTGTCTCCCACCTGGCTATGGAAGCTCTGGAATTAGAGACCTCATAGAACCATCTCCCCAGGCCTCACGGTGAATTTACAGGTTGTTTTCAGATTTTTTTAAAATTTTGTTTTACACACATGAGGGATTTGCCTGCGTGTATTTCTGTGTGCTACATGCGCAGGTCCAGCACCCTTAGAGGCACAGGACACCTCAGAATTAAGAGTTCCGGAGGGCTGTGAGTCATAATGTGGATGCTGAGAAACAAACCCCAGGTCTCTGCAAGAGCAACACGTGCTCTTCACCACCGAGCCATCTCTCCAGCACCCGTTACTCTGGACTTTTAAATACTCACAGCACCCAGTGGGTAGCAACTGCACAATCAGGTTTCCCCCACCGTCGTCCATCCCTGTGTTTGGAAGGCTAAGAAACGCGCGCCCCACATTGAGGAACTCCCTAAGGGGATCGCCCAGGATGCAAGGAGGCCCAGGAGCCTGCCAAGCTACCAAGGCACTGGAGTAAGAGTGATGGACGTCTCCTGGGCCCAGTGCCCCCTCCTCCTTGAGGCTCACAAGCCCGAAGCACACAGAGGCAACTTACTCCAGCTCATCTTCAGAGTCGTATCCCGCCGGCCCCGACTCAATGGCAATGACCTCGCTCTTGGCCTGATTCTGCTTCCAGGTGCTGTTTCCTGTGGATGAGGGCGATTCCTTTCTCTTCTTCTTCCCAAACAACTTCTTGAAAGTTTTAAACTTGGATTTTTTCTTTCCTATACAGACAACAAGAAAGAAAAGAAAAAAGATCAGCGGGCATGTGTATTAGAGCGCAGGTGTGTGATGGGCACAGGTGTCAAGAAAGCAAGGACTCAGTGACAGAGGCACATGACCTATAAGGCCTGTGCCCCCCAAAACACATATTGGTTTCTATCTTTTTAAAAAATTAAAAGTTTGTGTGTATACATGTTTTTCCTGGGTGTATGTCTGTGTAACCATGACGAGAGCACCGGATTCCCCAGGAGTGGATTTACAGATGGTTGTGAACTGCCATGTGGGCAATGGGATCCTTTGGAAAAAGCAGTCAGTGCTCTTAGCCGCGAGCCATCTCCCCAAACTCCTTGTTTTCCATCTTTAGGATCTCAGTAAATGAGCCAAGAACGCAGGAGCATGAGCAAGGGATCAAACCCAAGCCAGCTTCCTCTCACCTGATTCCATGTTCTTTAAGTCTCTGGAATAGGCATACCATTTCATATGGTATAACGTCAATAGGCATAACGTACACATGGCAGATAAGGCAAAGGCTGGATGATAACCCAAGTTATTTTCTTAAGAACATTATTTTCCAAGGATTTGTTTTATTTTTAAAATTGTGTGTGGGAGTGGGTGAGAAAGAGGAGCAAACCATGGCTTTCCCTAGGTGAGAGGTTGCGTCCAGCCTGAGCGCCTTAGCTGTCACCTTCATTCTTACCCACAGGGCCTATCAGACCCAGGAGCCCATGACGTTGCCAGGGCAACTCAGCCATGTTCACCACTTTTCCCTTCTGCGTATGTGTAAGACAGGACAGCAAGGGGAAACTGAGTCAGAGAGCTCAAGCATGCTGTGTGACGTGGCAGAAGTTTGCAAATAAATAAGTTTACAAACGGAAGTGATTAAACGGTCAGTTAATGATCTAATGGTCCCCTGGGAAGTTCACGTGACCTTGCCTTCACCTGAGATCCTGCCAGCAAGACTGGAGCAAACGTCTCTCCACAGTGGACAACTTCCTAATGGCAGTTTTTTTTAACATCCAGTGGAAACTTCCTTTCACACCACGAAATGTTTATCTTGGGTGCAGATGGTGCTCCGTCCAGAGTTTACGCTGAAAGACTCTCAGGAGTTCTTTGCATTTGATAGGGACACCACCTGGCCTCCCGATAGTCAACAAATTATTAGGCATCCCTGGAGACCTGGACAAATAAACGACCTAACACCCAGGTGTGCTCAGGGCATGAACAGTGGGGGAAGGAGGCGGCTACGAAGAACGCAACAGCTGTGCCCTTTCCTGCCAACTGAAACGCCAGCTTCGGGCGACCTGGCACCCTCTTCTGGTCTCTGCAGGCATTGCTTGTGTACAGACTCCTGGATCAGTTTAACCACCTGAAGAGTTAATCAGCCATCTCGCTGGTTTTGATTTCTTCCTTTCCTAAGAATTGTGAGCCAGCTTCTTAAACAGATGCAGGACTGATCACTTGCCTACTTCTCCAGTCTGTTCTGTTGTTTCACTTACCGAGGGATTTATCTGCGTCTCAAGATGTCAAAGCTACTGGCAAAAATGACACTCATATGGGTGGGTGTCCGCAGGCTCTGAGGCCGTGCCTCCTTTCTCATGCCCAGGGTTAACTATTTGTACTTCCTCCTCCTCCTTCTTCCTGGGTCAACTACACTGATGACTCCCGAAGAGTCAGGCTCTTCTAGGGCTCCAGCATGCTACGCGAGCCTTACCTGAGCAATATCCCCAGGTCCAGCCCTGATATTTATTTTCTTTTAAAGGTTTGTTTGATTGAACACCTACAATTTTTTGAACCTTCCCTGCTTTGCTAATAAATACATTTCAGGAAACATTTCTCTCTAGATCTGTTAAGTTCTAAACATTACAGAAGTTTGTGTTTTCATTATTATTTGATTAGAAGTATTTTCTGGTTTCTGCGGCCATACCTTTTCAGATCTGTGAGTTCTACAAAAGTCATGTCTTCATTTCCAAGCACTTGGCAATCCACTATCTCTTTGTTATGAATTTCATTGCAGTGAAATAATGTACTCTGAATTTTGTTCTGCTCAAATCTGTTGAGACTTACTTTATGGTGTGCTGTGGGACAATGGTCTGTACCCTGTCACTTGTATTTTAAATAAACGCTGATTGGTCAGTAGCCAGACAGGATGTATAGGCAGGGCAACCAGGCAGGAAGTAGAGGTGGGGTAGTAAAAATAGGAGAATTCTGGGAAGGGGAAAGCGTAGTCTGCAGTCTTCACCCAGACACAGAGCAAGCAAGATGTGCTGCCTCGCCGAAAAAGGTATCAAACCAGGTGGCTAACACAGACAAGTATAATAATATAATAGTACCATAATATAATATAAGTTATAAGAGCAATAAGAAGCCTGAGCTACTAGGCCAATCAGTTTATAATTAATGTAGACCTCTGTGTGTTTTCTTTGGGACTTAATGACTGTGGGAAGCGGGCAGGACAGAAACCTCAATCAATAATGGTGTACCATATTGACAGTTTCCATAGGCTTTCCACAGTACTCAGAAAACAATGCATTTTCTTCTCTGTTTTAAAGATGACAACTCAGACATACCATTTTATTTTTGTTTTTATATTTTAAATCTTTATTTTTTTAAAAAATAAATTCATCCTAACAGTTTCAGAGAGCGAGAGAAATGGCTTTATTTATTTATTTATTTATTTATTTATGTCAATTTCTACTTCACAACTTTTAAGGGTGTATCAGTGGCAAACTTAGGTCTTTGACAATATCTACGTGTCTCCCTTGGTCCTGACACGCATCCTTCTCAGGACTGGCCTTCCAGGTTGGTAGTTATTTTTCTAACGAGCCACAGTTTTGTGGGTTCTACTGTGTTGTTAGGACATGGGCCACCACTTTTCCTTTTGTTCCTGTGAAGGTAGTCCTCCCTTCCTTGGACTAATTGGTTTTTTAATTTGAACTTTGGCTTTCTACATTTTTTTCCCTTTGTATTTTTACTGCCCTTTAATTATCCCTCCTAGGAGTCACTGGGTTTCTTGTATTTAATTGATTATTTTATTTTATTTTTTTGAGACAGAGTTTCTCTGTAGCTTTGGAGCCTGTCTTGTAGACCAGGCTGGCTATGAACTCACAGAGATTCACCGGCCTCTGCCTCCCAAGTGTTGGGATTAAAGGCGTGCGCCACCCCTGCCCAGCTCCATTAATTTAGTTTTATTTAGGTATGTTTGTACAAACGTAGTACCTGCAGAGGCCAGAAGAGGGTGCCAGATGGCCTGAAGCTGGAGTTTCAGGTGGCCTGGTTGGGAACCAAACTCAGGTCCTCTGCAAGAGTAGCTGGCAAATATTATTAAGCATTGAACCGTCTCTCAGATTCCTCATGGGGCGTCTTAAATCTGTGGACAGGGCTATTGCTTTGTTGTTATTTGATTTTTTAACAATCCTAGAAAATTCATGGGCATCATCTCCTCTCTGAGCCTGTGTGAATGCATGCCACTGGCTGTCACTTAGGTGTGAATGCATACTGCTGGCTATCACTTAGGTGTGAATGAATGCTTTAGACTATCACTTAGGTGTGAATGCATGCTTCAGGCCAGCACTTAGGTGTGAATGGATGCCACTGGCTATCACTTAAGTGTGAATGGATGCTTCAGGCTATCACTTGGTGTGAATGGATGTCACTGGCTATCACTTAAGTGTGAATGGATGCTTCAGACTATCACTTAGGTGTGAATAAATGCTTCAGGTGATCACTTAGGTGTGAATGAATGTTTCAGGCTATCACTTAGGTGTGAATGAATGTTTCAGGCTATCACTTAGGTGTGAATGGGTGCTTCAAGCTATCACTTAGGTGTGAACAAATGCTTCAGGCTATCACTTAGGTGTGAATGGGTGCTTCAGGCTATCACTTAGTGTGAATGAACGCTTCAGGCTATCACTTAGGTGTGAATGGGTGCTTCAGGCTATCACTTAGTGTGAATGAATATTTCAGGCTATCACTTAGGTGTGAATGCATGTTTCAGGCTATTACTTAGGTATGAATGCATGCTTCAGGCTATCACTTAGGTGTGAATGCATGCTTCAGGCTATCACTTAGGTGTGAATGCATGTTTCAGGCTATCACTTAGGTGTGAATTCATGCTTCAGGCTATCACCTAGGTGTGAATGCATGCTTCAGGCTATCACTTTGCTCCATCTTTGTCTTTTCCCATCTTTTCAACATTCCACTCTGCATTCCATTTGATTCCCTGTATGATCTTGACCCAATGCAATCTGATCTTGTTCCGAACACTGAAGTTTTACTAAGTATATTTTACTTTAAAAAATCCACTTGTTTTAAAATCTGCAATGCCATTTAAATTATTTTAAATTATGGCATCTGTAGAGCAGCAATGGTGTCCTCAATCCAGATGCAGACCACCAGTCCGTACCATTTCCTCATGCTTCCCATCCTTAACATGCAGCTGTTCATGGGTCTGCTCTTAAGAGTTCTGGGTCAAGTCACAGTGTGCAGATGGGTCACCATACATACATCACCTTTTGATTCTGGTTTTTTTCACCTAGAAACTCATTTACATTGTTAGTAGACACCAATAATGCATTCCTTTTTATTGCTGAGTAATATTTCATTATATAGATATACTTATTGTTTGGCTGACTAGCCGGACAACTTTTGGCAATCACAAATAAAGTCACTTTCAGGTTTTGTGTAAATATAAGTTTTCATTGCCCTTTGGTTAATACTTCAGCATAGGGTGTGTGTGTTTAACTATTTCTCTTTGTAACAGCCCTAGTTGTCCTGGAACTTGCTCTGTGGACCAGGCTGGCCTTGAGCTCACAGAGATCCACCTGCCTCTGACTGCTGCTGGGATTAAAGGTGTGTGCCACCACTGCCTGGTCTGCCAAAATGTCTTTCAAAATATTTTGTATTTTACAAGGAACAGCATCATGACCAGTATTTGTCAGGTTTTTTTTTTTTTTAAGTTTTTTTGTTTGTTTGTTTGTTTGTCTTTTTGAGACAGGGTTTCTCTGTAGCTTTGGTGCCCGTCCCGGAACTAGCTCTTGTAGACCAGGCTGGCCTCGAACTCCCAGAGATCCGCCTGCCTCTGCCTCCCGAGTGCTGGGATTAAAGGCATGTGCCACCACTGCCCGGCTTTTTTTAAAGTTTTAATTTAGTTTAAAGTTACAGTTTTAATTTGTATCACCTAATAAAAACAGATGCTGCTAATTTGTCCATATTCTTAGGTAAACCATCTTTAAAGTACCTGTTCAATTTTAAATTAGGCTTGTTTATTATTATTATTATTATAATTATTTTATGTCACATAGTTTAAAATGTATGCTATAATTGTTAAAAATATCTATTTATTTGTTATGTATACAGTATTCTGCCTGCATGTGTGCCTGCAGGCCAGGGCACCAGATTTCATTACAGATGGTTGTGAGCCACCATGTGGTTGCTGGGAATTAAACTCAGGACCTTTGGAAGAGCAGCCATGTTCTTAACCACTGAGCCATCTCTCCAGCCCATATGCTATATATATATTTTTAAACAGTCTGACTTAAAGTTTTCCCAATCTGTGACTTTTATTTTTATTTTCTTAATAGTGTTTTTGCAGAGAAAAGGTTTTAAATTTTGATGAGTTTCCATTTATAAAATTATCTTTTATGGACTGATGGGTCGAATCTGAGAAATCTGGTCTCACTGTAGGGGAGAAGAATGTCCTCTCCTCCTCTCTGGAAAGGGTTAGAGTCTGGCATCTGTAGCACACTTGCAGCTGTTCTGGATCATCTGTGAAGTGCGGACTGCTGCTGCCTTTTGCTTTCTTTCTCTCTCTGTCTCCTTCCTGCTCTCCCTTCTCTTTCTTCTGTCATTGATTGTACTTTATCTTATGTATAGGAATGTTTTGCCTTCACGTATGTAAGCGTACCATGTGCATACATCAGATCTCCTAAAACTGGAGTTACGGATGGTTGTGAGTCATCACGCAGCTGCTGGGAATTGAACTCAGGACCTCTGCAAGAGTAACAAATGCTCTTAACTGCTGAGACACCTCTCCAGCCCCTCTTCTCTGGTTTGTTTGTTTGGACGGGGAATCTTACTGTATACCACGCTGGCCTTGAACTTCCCATGTGGCTATGGATGACCTTCCATGACTAAACTTCCTATGTGGTTACAGATGACCTTTCATGCCCAAAGTTCCAATCTCTACCTCCCAAGTGCCCTAGTCTAGGCAGGGCAGTTGGACAGTCTTTCAAGATGACGGTGTGTTCTGCACAGGACACGGGGTGATGCCTGATCTCAGGAGCACTACTGACCCAAGTACAAGGGTCGAGGTTCTCTGGACTGTCCCACTGACGGCACAGTTTTACAGGAGGCTGACTTATCTGAGCTCCACATCCACCCCACCTTTGCAGCCCATCAAAGGGAGGCCTTCTCTTAGCCGGGTCTCCTCAGGCCCTGCATCTCGTCTTCTCCCCACCCCCTATGTTCTATCCCACAAGAAAATGAGATTCAGAGCTGGGCGGTGGTGGTGCACGCCTTTAATCCCAGCACTTGGGACGCGGAGGCAGGCGGATCTCTGTGAGTTTGAGACCAGCCTGGTCTATAAGAGCTAGTTCCAGGACAGGCTCAAAACCACAGAGAAACCCTGTCTCGAAAAACAAAACAAAACAAAACAAAACAAAACAAAAAAACAAACAAACAAAAAAAAGAAAAAGAAAATGTGATTCAACCTTTCTGAGTAAAAGACTAAAGGAAAATGTTCCCACTGATCTCTATGAGTTACTATTTTCCTTCCAACTCATTTTCTTATCTAGAATTTTCAAAATTTAGAAAAGGAAAAGTTGGTCTGATGACAGCAATTCACTTGTTATTTGAAGCAAAACTACAAAACTTAGATTCTCTCATTTTCTAAGACTGATTCCTCATGGTGACCTATGAGGGCCAAACTGGCATCTACTGAAGAGATTCATGGTGAGGAGAGTGAAATACTTATATAACAATTTCTTATTTTAAAAAGCACCAATTCAGTGTCCCGATAGCCAGTCTGAATGACCGTTTTCCCCAACTGAAGGCTAATCTTAAAATACTCTCACCTCGTATTTGGATTTATTTGGTACCTATTGAAATACGAGCAGAAAAAAAATGTTTCTAATATAAACTGAACAACCTATCTTCATATACGAAATATATATGAAATCCCAGTGTTCACTGGGGTAAAGTGTCTGCAGGTAGCACTGGGAGTTATTGCTCCTGACCTAAGTCAAAGGAAATCACTCGTGGGATTCTGAATTTAAACAAGAGCGGTTGGAGAGCTTTGCCAGCATGAGGTGAGTGAGATGGCTGAAACCCCAGGGAAATGTGCACCGAGGGAGATCAGTGGTTTTTTTTTTAATATTGATTTCACAACTGTATCAAGGCATAAGTAGCAATCCCATGGCTGGATCAGAAAGTGTTCTGAAGTGATGACTCACAGTGATGGAAGCTGGCTTCGCCGGGGCTAAGATAAAGGCCCCGTAAAAGTCGTAAGAGAAGGGTCAAAGGTTCTCTTGATGTAATTATTTTATCTGGAGGATTAGCTCGTCCTGTGCTTTACAAAACCTCCTACGTATACCTTTGGAAAGCGTTGGGTGATAAATGAATCCATTTAGCCCTGGCACCTTGGCTCTATATGTAGCTGAGCCAGGCCTTGAACTCATGATCTTCCTGCCTCTGACATCAAAGCACAGGTGCTCCGGGTGAGCCCCTGCTTCTTTGCTCTCAAGTCAAATACAGGGCCATGCTTACCTCCAGGAAAAGGAAAGGGACATTCAAAGCCCCAGCAAGAGAGCAATGCTGCCAAGTGGTGTAAACGGTAAGGCTGTCTTCCGGGAGCCAGCGTAGGGCTGGGGATATCCAAGCACACTGGGGGACTGAACACGCCTCTCCACGCAGGAAGCCACAAAACCCGGCTCCCACCAAGCAAACTCAGCCTCTCCCCAGCGCAGAGGAGAGAGGAACTCACCTGTGCCATCCTCCCCAAGGCCTTCAGCAGACTCCCGAAGCTTGACGTCCATCACCCTCGTGGAGATCATGTCCGGCTCACTAAAACCAGAAGGAAACCCGTGTTAGAGGAACGCGTGGAGCCGAGTGACCTATGAGTGCCATGGTGGTGGGGACGGCTTCTGCCTGTCTACAACTCTGGAAAGTCAGAGCCGAGGGCGGGGAGGACAGTACAGGCCAGGCTCACAGCCACATGGGGAGCAAGCAACCACAGAAGCGCCCTTCTAACTACTGATGTTCAGTTTCACAGAAAACACAACACAGAGGCAGGTCGGAGACTTTCAAAGTTCCCCTCAAACTGTGAGAAATTGTTTGTTTTTCCTCTAGCAAGTTTGGAAAATGTAGAGAGCAGAAAACACACTCATGATCCTACCAACTAAAAATAATGAACAGTTTAGCCTTTCCAACCACCTTTACACCTGTTAATCGTGCACACACACAAAGACACTTGACTTCTGATTCTTGTAGCATACGACTTGATTAAAATTCTTCCTAAGTATTACCTGAACGGCTACACAATATCTTACTATTAGTTACATTGAGCCTTCTGTTTCTGAACTTGGGGAAAATTCCAAGCGAATACAGACGTACAGTGAGCTCCACATAAAATTATCCTCCTTCACTGCACCCCACACCCGTGCCCGCTAGATCACTTCCAAGTTAGTCATCCGTTACTATTACCATTCCATCTATATGGATTCGCCTTCTTTCTAAATAAAAGTACCTGATTTCCTCATCCATAATCCTGCAACAGAAATCAGTGCTACTTAGATCCCTGCCTCCCCTACCCAACCCGAGACAGCACATTCCCTTTGTGTGCAGCAGACTCTCTCTGGGAAGCTTTTTTTAAAAAAACAAACAAACAAAACTAGGAGTGACTATGAATCCTTATACTGAAGAAAGAGAGGTTCAAATGTTTGATTAACCAACTCAGAGTTTGGCTTGCACATACGGTGAAATGGCAAGAGGAACAGAATGAACAAATCCAACAGAAGAAGAGAAGCATGCACAGGGCTCTGGGCTGGAGCTGGCACTCATATTTAAGTGGCCTTTAATATAAATGTTAGCACAGTTGTCCCCCTCCAGACTGGTTCTTTAAACCTTCTCATCATCCTCACCAGCACTGGAGACAGGTTCTCGCTATGCAGCACTAGCTGGGCTGGAACTTGTTATGTAGACCAGTCTGGCTTCGAACTCAGAGATCTGCCTACCTCTTCCCTCCTGTCTTAAAGGGCTTCTATTGCTGTGATAAAACACCATGAACAAAAGCGGAGGAAAGAGTTCATTTCAGTTTATAGTTTTACAACACAGTCCATCAACAAGAGACGTCAGGACAGAAACTCAAAACAGGACAGGAATCTGGAGTCAGCTGATGCAGAGGCCATGGAGGAACGCTGCTTACTGGCTTGCTCTCCATGACTTGCTCAGCCTGCTGTCTTATAGGATGCCAGCCCAGGGATGTCAAATACTACAACCGAGTTGAACCCCGCCAGACTAATCATCAAACAAGAAAAAGCTACAAGCTTTGCCACAGGCCAATCTGGTAGGCATGTTTTCCTAACAGATGAGGTTCACTTTTCCAAAATGACTCTAGTTTGTGTCAAGTTGACACAAAGCTGTACATTCCCGATGCTGGGATTAAAGGCATGTGCCCCACATCTATTGTTTTTTAAAAGTGTGTGTGTTTGTGTGTGTGTGTGTGTGTGTGTGTGTGTGTGTGTGTGTGTGTGTGACAGAGAAGGGGCAAGAGAGGAGGGGAGAGGTGGAGGGAGCAATCAAGTGCCTGCAGAGGCCAGAAGAGAGTGTTGGGTCCTCTGGAGTTGGAGTTACAGGCTGGTGTGAGCCATCTGCCGTGGGTGCTGGGAACAGAATGGAGTCTTCGGCAAGAGCAGTATGTGTTCTTAGTTAATTTCATCACTCAGTTCTCTGGCTGATTTCTTAAAGGCTGAAAAGAAAACCCTTTTTTTTTTAAAGCTTAGCTTCTCAATTTGCATGCAGTTTGGCTTCTCGGAAACAGCTGATGTGAACATTAGTTCTATCAAAAGCCTTCTGACGGAACATCACGTTCCTGCTCTCACTGCGCGTAGAGCGAGGCGGAGATGGCAACGGCACTTGCTCACATCGTGGGTACCGCTCTACTCCGCGTTACCACTCTCTGTGTTCATAGTCAAGGTAACAGATGACGCGACCAAAGAGGCCAGAGGTTGTGACACACCTTCCCACATCCAAAGGCCTCCAAGATGTCAGCATTGTCAGCCATCGCTGAGGTCTGCATGGCCTATTGATCAGTGGTACAACTGGAAGCCGAGGAGTTGCCAGGGGACTTGGGGTGCGAGGCTATGGAGGAAGGACCTTAGGGCAGAGGGGAGCCTGAACCTGGTGAGGGTGGGAGGAGTGATCACCCGCCTGGGCTGTTGCTGAGGTGGAAAGGAGGAAGTGCAGGGGTTTTCCATCCCTCCATCTTGGCATCAACCACAATGACCGCAAACCACACACCGAGAGTAGCATATCACCAATTGTCTCGTGCCATCCCGGAGAGCTCTGTTTTCCAGCCAGGAGAGAACACCCGTGACCTTGGCTGGTTTATCAGCTTGCCTGAGGTACTGAAGAGCGTTCATTCTGAATGCTCACACTGGCTGGGCACTCGAGTGTGCAGGTGCTTCTGAGCCACTGGGGTACGGCCACAGATGAGACCAGCGTGGTCCCTGCCTCTCTCAGGTGTTGCCCAGAGAAGGGGAGGGGGGCTGAGATGGTCCCATCTGTGCACTCTGAGATGTCCTGGATGGGATTGAGGGAAGCCAGGGAGTTCAAAGTACAGAATCTCCCACTGAGATGGCTCCGCCCACCAAACATCCCTGTGTCTGGGATCTGGCCAGCATGCCAGGGCCAAGGCTGCCAGGGACTGTCCAACTGAGAAAGGGAGTTTAAGGTTGATGAGATGTGCCGACTAACTGAGAAGAGATAACTCCTCAGAAACTGTGATGTCACCTCTGGCAGATGAAAAGTGACAATGACAGGAATTACTGAGGGTATGTATGGCCGTGTGAGTGAGCATGCATGAGCCCCCATGGGTAGATGTGCAGAGGGCACCCTGATTTTATCCCATGATCCTGGAGCAGCCCAAAGGCTCAGACCTGCTTCTCCCAAATGGAATGATGAGTCCACATAGGGCAGAGGGTCAGGAGCAGGTAGAAACAAGGGGGAAGAAGAAGGGACCTAGTTTCACCTGTGTGGCTCTTTCTAACCCCCCTAGAGGTTAATGAAGAGTACCAGGAGATGCCACAAGAGCCCGCAGACTCAGGAAGACAGCAGTGCCCAGTGATGACGGGACTCCATCGGGCAGATCTTAACACCTGTTCAGGTTTTGCGCTCCAGCTCTCTTCCCACCAATAGGAAAGGATGAAGACTTGGGTGTTGGGATGTCTTGGGGTTGCACTTGAATTCTAAAACCTACCAGCACTTGGCTCAGGCTCCCCATTTGCAAAAGATAAGCAAGAAGACCTTTAACCCAATGAGACCTGCATTAATTAATTGCTTTTTCCATCACTGTGGCGAACACCTGTCAAAAGCACCTTACGGAAGGAAGCATTTATTTCAGTTCATGGTTTGAGAGTAGAGTCCGTCATGGTGGGGAAGCCATGGCAATAGGGGTGTAAGGGAGTGGGTCACAACTGCGCTCACCCCAGGAAGCAGACAGAGATTAAGGCCGAAACTCAGCCCACTTTTTTGTCTCTGTTCTGCCTGGGGCCCCAGGCCATGGGATGGTGACACTCACATTCAGCATGGGTCTTCCCTGTTATGTTAAAACCTACTGTTTTATATTTACTGTTTATGTTTTGAAAACATACTCATAGACCCACTCAGAGGTGTGTTTCCACGGTGATTCTAAGCCCCATCAGAGATGACAGTGACGAAGAGCCACCACAGGCCCAGAAGCCAGCATACAGCAAGAGCCTGCTGAGCACTGCGGTTGGTACCACAGCTCACTCTTCACCAGGTATTCCTGTCCGTGTACAATCCTGCTCCCAGCATGCACGACTGCTGTGCCTCTGGGCAGGTGTCTCAACATGATCTTATGAAACCAAACAAATGGCTCACTTTGGGGTTACAGCTATCCATCACAGAATAGTGACACCTGAGCTTCCTAATCCTCACTCAAGCTGCTGCAGGGTAACTGGTGGGCATGTCCATCATCACAGAGCAGTGGCTGCCCCCGAGTCCACCACAGACTACACAAATGGAGAAGTGTCTCTATCACAAGAGCATTCGGCGGGGGGAAGGGGAGGGACATCACGGCTATAACAATGTTGGACCCGTGAGGGTTATGTCCCCGACTCAGTAAAGCCAAGTGGAAAGCCACACTGGGGCAAGATGTCCCACAGGAAGACACGCATTAGCCTCAAGTCACTCTCTACCTAAAGGGCCCACAACAGGCATCTGCACTCCCCACCCCCTGCCCTTGTTTTTCTGACAGCTGTTAGGTCCCTATCAAAGAAAACCTATTCTTTAGGCTAAATTTGGACTTGAAGGGCCTCCTAGGAGTTCTGATTAACTCACAAGGATGCAGGTCTCCTCCAGCCCCCTCGGCAGTGTGCAGTACTTAGTGTAATGTGGGCACCCACAGGCTCCAGCGAAGTCCCATTAATGTAGAGGGGCTGCCCTACTCCTTCTCTCCACTCTGACTGTGACCACAGGCTCCTCCCCAGCTAACAGCTAAGCCCTATCAGGAGCTGCAAATTCAACTAAAAACCCTGTACATTTGTCCACACAAAGCATACATTTCAATGTGTTCACTTTAATGTTCCAGTCCACTAAATTTACCTACCCAGTGGAAAAGTTCTGTGCATTAGGTGCAGACATCTAGGTGTGCAATTACAGATGGAAGTCGTTGCGTTTGCCCTTCAGGTCAGCTCCCACCCTGATGGATTCTTTCATGCCCTCCTGGGTCTTTTACACCACACTCCAAGACTGGCAGCAGACATCTGTCAGCCTCAGGGGAGGCTAGGTTAAAACAAAACAATAAGGCAACTGCAATCTGGTCTCCATCCACCTGTTTCCAGTATTTCCCCTCCCATGTTTTCCCCCTTCCTTCCTTCCTTCCTTCCTTCCTTCCTTCCTTCCTTCCTTCCCTTCTTTTTCTCTTCTTTTCTTCTTCTTTTTTTAAATATTTATTTATTATGCATACAATATTCTGTCTGCATGTATGCCTGAAGGCCAGAAGAGGGCTCCAGGCCTCATTACAGATGGTTGTGAGCCACCATGTGGTTGCTGGGAATTGAACTCAAGACCTTTGGAAGAGCAGGCAATGCTCTTAACCACTGAGCCATCTCTCCAGCCCCCTTTCTTTCTTTCTTTCTTCCTTCCTTCCTTCCTTCCTTCCTTCCTTCCTTCCTTCCTTCCTTTCTTTCTTTCTTTCTTTCTTTTTTTCTTTCTTTCTTTCTTTCTTTCTTTCTTTCTTTTTCCTGTTTTTTGAGACAGGGTTTCTCTGTGTAGCTTTGGAGCCTGTCCTGGCAGCAGATCTGTAGACCAGGCTGGCCTCAAACTCACAGAGATCCGCCTGCCTCTGCCTCACAAGTGCTGGGATTAAAGGCGTGCGCCACCACCTCCCAGTCCTCCTATCCTTTTTCATCCCATGGCAGGGTCCTGTATTTGTCGGGGTCTCTGTACCCACCAACTTTCATGCCATTGTCTGAAAGGGTATTCTCTGAGGAGCAGCAGCATTGTGAGCAGAAAGCTCCACGGACAGAAGGTGACTGCCAGCGTGAATTTTAAACTGTGAAAAATAATATCCTTCCACTTCAAAAGTGGGGTAGGGCCGCTGTGAATGTGGCGAGGCCCGCTTCACAGCAAGCGGGTGCAAAGGTAAGGATCAACTGTGCATTGGTATTTTGAATATTTTTAAGGCATCAAGGAGCAACCTAGAGCAGGTAGGTATTAGACTAGAATCGGTCTTGAATGAAGGCAGTGGCTGCGGAAGAATTAGTATGCACAGGACTTTAACCCCAAGGGCCCTTCAGGTCTGTGTGGTGAAGAGATTAAAGGAAGAACAGAAGGCAGGACAATCTGAGCAGGTGATCTCAGGGAGGCAAGACCTTGGAGAGAAGCGCTGACACCTAGGTACCATTTCCCACAGTTCTTGGCACCTGTGAATTGTACATACATTGGGGATGTGTCAAGGAAGGAGGCAGAAGACAACATCAGAGAAGCCGCAGAGAATGAGGGGAGATTTTCTTCTGCCCATTACAGAGGAGTTCGGGTTCACAGGTTGAGTCTCGGCAAGTGAGTGGTAGGCAAAACCAACACTCTTCAGAGAGCATAGCTGATTCCAGAGTTCCTACAATGCTTCCCCCAGTGTCTACCACAGAATCCAGATGTGCTAGTCACATACAGAAAGAGTAAAATGTGACCAATAGTCAGACTGGAAATATTAATTCACAGAGAGTGAACCCAAATGACTGATTGCATATGGAATAGACAAAGATTGGATTGAAGTTGTTTGAGGACTGAAAAAAAATGTGGAGTAAACAGAAGATTTTCAGCCTGAAAGAGAACATGAGAACATGAGAAACAGATGTAAGCCTTAAAGACAAAGGTGTCATTTCCTAAATGAAATAGTCCCTGAAAAGTATCCACAGTAGACTAGAGACAGACATCAAATAAATCATCGGAAATGACCTTCTTAGAAGCAGAAAGGAAAAGGGGCCACAAACCATGAACAGAGCATCAGTGTCCCATGGCAATGGGACTAGCAGAGCATGAGCTAACAGAGGAGCAGCTGAGTCCCAGGAGCAGGAAAGCAGTTCCCCTTCAGTAGCCAAGACGTGTGGGGCTGGAGAGAAGACTCAGCGGTCCAGAGCACCTGCCGCCCTCGCAGAAGACCCTGGTTCAGCTCCCAGCGTCCACACAGTCGTTCACAACTATGGCAACTCCATAGTTACAGTTACAAGGAGGAGCTGATGCTCTTTTCTGATCTCCGCAGGTACCAGGCAGGCACACAGTGCACATACACACATGCACGCAAAACGCTCGCACACGTTAAAGTAAATTAACCTGAATTTTAAACATACTTTATACAATGAAAACTATATGTACTATATCAATCTACCTAATTATCTCTAGATTAGTGTAAGGTATAATAATTTATTTACATTAGACACTGCTACAGAAAACGCAAAGAGATGTTCTTTAGGATACTGGGAGAGCACATCAGATTGAAACTGGTAGCTGAGGAGGAGGGCAGGAGGCAAGGAGAGATGAGGAGGAAAAGAAAGCAGAAGGAATTTAGAGACTGTGAATGAAGTACGGATGAGGCGGGAAACGTTAGGATCGTTGCTCACACGCGGGCAGAGCAGAGCCCTCAGAGTACGTAGGATGCGACCTCGTGCACTAGGGGCAAAGATGAAGACAAAGTCTTGGCAGCACTCAAAGGAGAATGACCCAGCGTAGGTAGGCAGGCAGCAATATGAGTGGCCACCAATGGATGAGACAAGGAGATGGAATGGCATCTTCAAATCAGCGAGAAAGAAGCCACGATGACCCCAGTGACCTGGTGTGTAGTCTAGAAAAGTCATCTGTCAGTGATGAAGCATATGTAAATAAATAAGTGTGTAGATAAAAATAGCTGGGAAAGTGGGAATAAGAATTTGTTCATGAAAGACATGGGGATGTCAAAGTTCTTTAGCATGGAGGAAACCAGAATGAGATTTGGTGGGGATGAAAAGTACATGGGAAAACACGGCAAGGCAACAAGCTAAAGAAAGTGATCAAGGTATGCAGATATGAGACTAAGCCTTTTAGGTGCAGTGGTAAATGAGGCCACACTGTGACAAGCATCTTGTGTTTTACATGAAGTGGTTCAGTATTAACTCTATATAGACAGTGCTATATTAAGAATTACCAAGGGGGTTGTTAAGAGCACTGACTGCTCTTCCAGAGGACTGGAGTTTGACTTCCAGCGCCCACATGGCAGCTCACAACCTTCTCTAACTCCACTGCCAGGGGATCTCATGTCTCTTCTGGCGTCTACGGTTACTAGGCATGAGTGTGGTACACAGCCATGCATGCAAGCAAAAAATACATACACATAAAATCAAATTGTAAATAAAAAGATTTAATATTGCAGCCAGTGTGGTGGCACACCTCTTAAATCCCAGCACACTGGAGGCGGAGGCAGGTGGATCTTGGTGAGTTCAAGGCCAGACTGGCCTATGTAGTGAGTTCCAGGATAGCTAAAGCTACATAGTGAGAACTTATCTTTTAAAAAGGTAATATTGCAATCCCTGAGTAAACACTACAGATTTAGTACAAGGAAGTTTCATTAAAAAGCTATAAGATAATTAAAATGGAACACTGAAACATTTAGCTAGCTTGAAAGAAGGAAAGCTAGAAAGACATCTGGAGGGTTGGTGAGATGGCTCGGTGGTGACAGGCATTTTTTTTGCTTAGATTGACAGCCTGAGCTCGATTCCCAGGCCAGCCACCATGGTGGAGGGAGAGAACTGATTCCACAAGTTGTCCTCTGACATCCACATGTGGGTTGTGGTGCATATATGTGATGGATACACACTTACACACAAATAAGTTAACAAAAACATGAATAAAAAGGAAAAAGTAATGTGGAACGAGAAGAGATAGACAAGTGGTAAAGAGACATAAACATAAAAGAAAAACATACGTAACACTTCTAAAAGAAAGCATAGGCATCTACTTTCCTGATATTAATATAAACAAAAATATCTTTATATGCATTAAAAACTCATAACAAATACATACTTTAATCTTTATCAAAATGAAATATTTCTGCTCATTAAAATTGACATTAAAAAATAGTAAAGTCAGAGGTGGGGAGGTATATGCAAAAAAAAACATGCAAAATAAACTCCCTTGCATCCAGTATATAAAGAATTCCTAGAACCAAAAAAAACTAAAAGTAGTGACTCATTTCTCGAATGCTGGTCAACTGACCTGAATGGACGTGTTGAAAGGAAGCTAGGACAGTGGCCAATAATGAAATGGTAAGTAAGAGAGAAGGTAAGACTAGGTAAACCCGGCAAGAGACATTATATAAATGAATTGTCCCAATATGAAAAGCTCGGCAGAGTCAAGGAGCGAGATAAGGGACTATTCCAGGGTAGACGTAATATATATGCTGTAGGGCCAATAACAAAAGCCAAAGTCCTGATGTTTATAATTATGGTTGTTTAAAATAATGTTCTTAGGATATACATAGTGCCTTCTCTTGGTCAGTATCAAATTGTATAAAAATGAATAGCATGGACATCCAGATAAATATTAGATGAACACTGACACAGCAAATGAGGCGAAACGTCAACCAGCAAGTCTACCCATAAACTAAGTGGGGGCATCCCAGGCCCACGTGAATCTTTTAAAGTTTGTCCCGAGAGCCAACAGAAGGTGCTGGAAGTTATTAGAAAAGAGAAAATGCGGGGATTTGAGGGTGCTGGCGTGAAGAATAATACAGTGAGCCCACACTGCTGAGAAAGGAAAGCCTGGCTCACACGGAGGAGAAGGCGACAGAAGCCGCCTCTGTGAGGGCATGGGTGTGGCTGAGCGGACAAGCCTTTACCACAGCCACTGCAAACACGGGGACTGTGCGCACAGCCTCACACACGCATGGTTAATAACAAATGAAAGATGATGACAATGACTCACAAAACAGCAAATAGAAACAGAGGGACAGAGCTAGGGGTGGGGCCAAACAAAGCCAGAGAGAGAGAGAGAGAGAGAGAGAGAGAGA
>NW_026067903.1:5024549-5158432 GCF_014885135.2 Alexandromys fortis | reverse complement strand
TCTCTGAACATGGCGGACAATGAGGGCTGATGAGAAGCCAAGGACAAAGGCACTGGGTTTTGATCCTACTTCATGTTCTGGCTTTGTGGGAGCCTAGCCAGTTTGGATGCTCACCTTCCTAGACCTGGATGGATGGGGGAGGACCTTGGACTTTCCACAGGGCAGGGAACCCTGCCTTCTCTTTGGACTGGAGAGGAAGGGGGAGAGGAGTGGGGGGAGGAGGAAAGGAGGGGGAGGAGGGGGAGAGGAGTAGAAGGAGGGGGAGGGAAATGGGAGGCTGGGAGGAGGCGGAAATTTTTTTTCAATAAAAAAATTTTTAAAAAGGGAAAAAAAGAAAATTCTTTAATAAAGAGTGTCTGAAGTGAAAAACAAAATAAAAAAGCTCCAAAGAAATCTGAAACCCCACTAGGTACACCCACATTCAGAGTAGGGGTACAATGGGAGAGGAAACAGAGGATGGTTCTGAGAAATAATGGCAAAAATATCTTGAATTTGATTAAAAACAATCTATATATCAAAGAAACCTAACACACCCCACATAAAGCAATAGTAATGAAATCTGTACCACACCGACTGCTAAAGACAAGACGGGAAGTGTGAACCCAGTAAGAAAGACCGTGTGCACAGGAACCATGGCAAAATTAACAGCTGCTTTCTCAACAGAAACAAGGCCAGGCCAGAAGGCAGGACAATGACAACTTTAAAGCACCAGGAGAAAAAGTGTTAACTAACAATCCCATATCTACCAAAGTTATCTCTCAAAAATGGAGGTAAGGGCTGGAGAGATGGCTCAGCAGTTAGGAGCACTGGTTGCTCTCCCAGAGGACTGGGGTTCGATTCCCAGCACCCACATTTGTGCTCACAACCATTGTAACTTCAGTTCCAAGGGATGTAACTCTCTCTGCTGGCCTCTGTGGGCATTGCATACACTTGATGCACAGGCATATTGCAGGTAAAACGCTCATGTACACTTTATAAAAATAAAAGGCTAACTTTCGAAATTGAAATAAAATAGAGGCCTTCAAGATGAAGACCGAATACTTTCTTGCGAGCGCTCCTCCCCTACAATCGCTGTTGAGTTCTTCAAGCTAAAAGCAACAGGGGACACTAACATAGATCCCGCCCCCCCAAACCAGAGAACGCTAAACATAAAACACTAATAAAATAATTCGTTAGGGAATTCCAACATACGACTGGATGAGTCTTCTTCCTTTTTCTTCTAATTGATTTAAAAAGAAGCTGTACAGAACGGCATTTGAAAACTTATTACCGGGACTGCATCACATAGGAATATAGCATATTTGACAATTGCAGAATAAAGGAGGAGTAGAAGAATAAAGCTGTTGTATTTTTAAAACTGCAGAGGCTTGAGGGATGATTCAGTGATCAAGAGCGCAGACATCTCTTGCAGAGGATCCAGGTTCGGGTCCCATGGCAGGAGGCTCACAACTGCCTGGAACTCCAGCTCCAGGGGATGTGATACCTTCGTCTGGACATGCGTGCGTGCGCACGCACATACACAAATAATAAAAATAAATCTTCTAAAAACTTATTTTCCTGACGCCTCAACAGTCACACAATTGACCTGTGATCAGCCAGCCCTATCAACCATGTGAACCACTGTGATAAGGCTGGGTCATGTGACCCATTCTACTTGTCACCTCCTGATCTACTGAGATCCCTACAGACAGTCAAATCTTCTTCAGTGCAGAGCCACACACACTCAACTCCTCACCTGCTTGGCTGAACCTGTTTTCTACAAGCTATCTCCATATGACCACACACGGAGCATGCCATATCCTTTTCTAGAACCAACGATGGAAATAGATCCTTCCATGTTGCATGTCTAAGCGTACTTTCCACAGCAATGTTGGAATGATCCTTAGTCCATCCCCTATCCGCAGCAAGGGAGGCTATCCAATCCCCTAATAATACAATTGCAGTGAGTGAGGAGAAAGGATCTTGTCTCAGAGGACAAGAGAAAACCAAATGTGTGTGTGTGCGCGCTCACACGTGTGTACATTTTTCTCCATAGATTCATTTTTTGTTTTCTTTCCTCTTAGCTCCTTTAGAAGACAAAGGATTCTTATTATGTTGCAATTGTTAGTTTTGCTACAAATATAGACGCAGTCTATGTACAGCAATAATACCATGCATTACAAAGAGGGAGGGAACTGAACCATGAAGAACGAAGCTCGTGGTCTACAGAGATGGCTCCACAGGCAAATCAATCCATGAGTAAGTGGGAAGACGGGAAGAGGAAGACAGAGCCCTGGGGTCTCCAGAACCCATGCAAATGCTGGATGTGTGGGGAGGCTGCCTGCAAACCCAGTGCTCTGAAGGCAGGGTCAGGGGATCTCGGAAACAAGCTGACTAGCTAGAATAATGTCTGAGGGAGCTCTGGGTTCAGCCGAGAAGAGTGAGGTAAAGGGTGATGGAGGAGTGGGGGCGGTGGTGGCGCATGCCTTTAATCCCAGCGCTTGGGAAGCAGAGGCAGGAGGATCTCTGCGAGTTTGAGGCCAGCCTGGTCTACAGAGCGAGTTCCAGGACAACTAAGGATACACAGAGAAACCTTGTCTTGAAAAACAAAGGAAGAAACAGACAGAGTGATGGAGGAAGATTTCCAGTGTCAAACTCAGGACTCCATATGCACATTGCATACGTGAACATGAATACACATTCACATACATCACACACACAGACATATGTTAAACAGAAGAATGAAGCTGGTATGAACCTGAACCTCAAGCTGATTTTGGCATGTTAGGAGATGTATTGTAAGGTCTAGCTCAGCCACTAGAAATAACCGAAGAAAATGCAGGTAAAAATCAGTAAAGAACCTGGAGGCATGCTAGGTGATACTCAGGAAGAGGGAAGTTACAGAGTATCATTAAATAAACTGAAGAGAAAGGAGAGGCAAAAGAAAGTATCCAACCTTGTCAGTGGTGAGGCTCAATACAAATGAATTCAGTCACTCAGAAGGGAGAAACTACCAGACTACATTAAAAAATCTTGTTTAGGACTAGGAAGATGGTTCAATGGTTAGGAGCACTGGCTGCTCCTCCAAAGGTTCTAGGTTCAGTTCCCAGCACCCACATGGTAGCTCACAACCATCTGTAACTCCATGTCCAGGGGATCTGAGTCCCTCTTCTGGCCTCCGGCACCTGAGTGGTACACAAACATTTCATGCAGACAAGTAACCTATACACATAAAATAAGAATTCATTAAACTAAAATAAAAACATGTTTGGTCTCACAAACACAAATAAGTTAAAAATAAAAAGCCATATCCTACAGTCAACAGTGGCTATGCGAACAGCAGACAAAACAAATGTTGAAATAAAAACATTCTGAAAGACAAGAGGGACAATTTATAATGATGAAATTGTTACACTATCTGGAAAACAAAAGGCTGTATTGATCTAATACAGCCTTTCATGACACGACGTCCAAACTGACAGAAATGATTTAAAAGACAGAAAAGAAAACAATCACAGTTAGGGACTGCAATACCTGCCCTTTTATCACTTTTATCCATATGTATTAATTGCACAAACTAAGGGGTTTCGTGAAGACATGGGCATAAAACATTGCGACCATCATTTCCTTGCCATCAGCCACATGCACCTGCCAACTCCATCCACCTACTAATTCTCTTTCTATTCCTAAGTCTTCTAAAAAGGTCCACAAAATGACACTTGACTTTTGTGTGAGAATGTGTGTGCGTGTATGCATGCGAGCATGTGTGTGTGTGTGTGTGTGTGTGTGCTTTGGTGTGTGTGTACTGGGAGTTGGGGTGGCATCTCTTGTAGCCTAAGCTGGCATCTAATTTGCACAGAATTGAGGCTGGCCTTGAACTCTTGACCTTGCTACCTCCACTTTCCCAAGTGCTGGCAATACAGACATGCAACCACACATATCTTTCATGTTATTTTTTTGCAGCACAATCAGCTTCAGTTACATCAATTTTCATGCAAACAATGTGACTTTGCTCTTCCTAATGGTGTGTGTGACAGACAGACACACCATCAAAATATAAATATATCACACACACACACACACACACACACACACACACACGCGCGCGCGCGCGCGCCAACCCACCTGTCGACTGGCACCTAGGTTCACTCAGTGGCATGGAAGTGCTATAATAAATATGGATGTACAGGCCAGTGCCTGACTTTTAATAATTGATAGAACAAACGGGCAGTGTGCCAACAGGATATAAAAGACTTGAAGAACAACATTGACTAGACTGATCAGGACTCTACAGATCACCCCACCTGGCAACAGAAAACATAGCAACTGAATGCACAGCCTCCTGAAGATCACATGAAAGACTCCCTAGGACACAGCACAAGGTCATAGCAACTCTACACACACTTGAATGGGTTAAAGTAGAACACAGTATGTTTTCTAACAAAAGCTAGGGAAGGCAGTTAGAAAATATAATCACATGAAAATTAAACAAGAAAATGACCAAGATAACGGCTCCATATTAATTTCATAAAAACTGAAAATTTTAGAAGAAAATTTTAGATAAGAAATGTCATTTAATAATGATAAAATGATCAGTCTATCAAGATAATATGTCTGTTATAAATATAAAGATTAAGACATCAAAAACGAGAATCCACATATTCTTGAAACAAAAAATTGATAAAATGGAGAGATGATTCAATTATAACTGTGACTTCCACAACCAGGGTTCTCCTTCAATAACTGGTAGAACAAATATTGGAAATTCACAATATACAACTATTATGATCAATTATATTACTCCATTTATAAAAATGTATTTAAACATAGAATAGTAAAAAACAATCTTAAAAAATAAGAATAAAAATAAAATACTGCTCTACACTCTCAAATCTTATCAAAGGGGCTGTAAAGATGGCACAGAAGTTGGGAGTGTTTGCTACAATTATAAAGAGCAGAGTTCAAATCCCAACACCCAGTGCTCTGAGGGAATGGATGTTCCTCTTCTGGTCTCCAAGTACAAAGGCATAGGCAGAATAGACACATGACTCACTCACTCTCTCTCTCTCTCTCTCTCTCTCTCTCTCTCTCTCTCTCTCACACACACACACACACACACACACACACACACCTTCAAAACATTTACAAAGCTACTGCAATAAGATCTCACCTAACAGACAAACAGATATAAACCCAGAGATTAGAAACTAGAGCCAAATGCAAATGCATACTAAAACAGCCAACTATTTTTTAACAAGGATGTCAAGGTAATTCAATGAGGAAAGGACAATCTTTCCAACAAATTAGCTGAGACAAGTAGATATCTTCATGCAAAAACATGTAATCTGTACTCCTACCTCACAACATGCTTAACATTACATACAGGGGACCACAGAGCTAAATATAAGTGCCAAAAGTCACACGAAATTCTTAGAAGATAATGGGAGAACATGTCTAATCTACTGTTGGGTAATAATTACTTCGATGTGACATTCAGCCCACAAAAAGGGCAGAGTTATAAGATCCGACTTCCTCAAAATGATAGGCTGTTTGTTTCAAAGGACTAGCAAAGTGTAAAGACAACTGAGAAAGAGAAAGTATTTGCCCATCATGTCTCTGATAAGGGAACAGACACAAGATACATAAATAATTCTTACATAAGTCTATTCGAAGCAGTCCATTTCAAACCAAAGGGTGTGAACAGGAACTTGTACAGAGGAGGTTCATGAAAATATTTTTAACGACACCAGTCATTAGTCAAATCATGACTCAAAACCGCAGTGAGCTACTACTGGCTCATTAGAATGGCTGTAATCAAAGACATGGACAACACATGTGTGAAAGTATAAAAAAAAAAAACCTAGAACACAAATTCATTGCTGGTGAAATGGAAAATGTCACAGTCGCTTTGGAAAAGCTTGGCAGCTCCTTCAAATATCAAACATAAAATCACCACAGGGTCACAACTCCAGTCCTAGGCGTCAAATAAAAGGGAAAGAAAGGCTGGTTTTCTTTGCTTTATGTTTTAAAACCACTTATGAGTGAGTGCATTTGGTATTTGTCTTTCTGGGTCTGGGTTACCTCACATGTCCTTGAGGCACTACTGAGCATCCTTTGGATATATACCCCAAAGTGGTATTACTGGGTCTTGAGGAAGTTTGCTTCCTAATTTTCTGAGAAATTGCCACAATGACATCCAAAGGGGCTGTGCCAGCTTGTATTCCCACCAGCAATCCCAGAGAACCTAGACAACAATGAGGACACTAAGAGAGACTTACATAGATCTAATCTATATGGGAAGTATAAAAAGATAAAATCTCCTGAATAAATTGGGAATATGGAGACCTTGTGGGAGGGTTGAAGGAGAGGGGAGCAGAGAAAAATGTAGAGCTCAATAAAAATCAATAAAAAGGAAAAAAAAAGGGGGGGGGGAAAGAAAGCCATAGCACCATAGGGAATTCTGGGAAGACGGCGGGGAAAGAAGAGAGCAATGACAACAGGTAGAATCTGTCTGATGTAACTCGTTTGGATCTGGATTCTAATGAAGGCTTACAACTTCCAAGAGGAGCTGTGGACAGCAAATCCAGCTAATTTCAATCAGGTTCTGCTCTCAGCACAGCAGCACTTACTCAAAGGATCAGGTCCGCAGACCGATGGCAAGCAATGTGTGTGTTCTAGGAGCAGCCTGCACACAGCTGGTAAGATCCAGAAAGGGCAGAGAGGACTCTGTCCTTCACCCTGAACATCTTTGCTTTGGCTATTGCTTTGGGTCACAATGAGGCAGACAAAGAGGTAGAGACCACTGTGGTACTTTTGTAAGACTCTTTTTCTAATACTCTTTCCAGCAAATGGATAACTTTTCAAGGATTGAATGTGCCCCCCACCCTTCTCCACGCCTTTACTCTTCTCTTTGCCCTGAGAGATAGGCCTTAAAGACTAGGTCCTTCAAAACCATTCAGATATCAGTAAAATTAGTCACTGTGATAGCCAGGGAAAGGTTCAGCCACATTGATCATCAGCACAGACAGCCTCTAGCAATCAACCAGAGGACTAATAGTAGCAAAACAAAACAAAAACAAACAAATAACAACAGAAAAGCAAACCTCGAGGAAAGAGAATCTGAGTTGTATAATGGCTACATTTTTAACTGTACCATACAATTGTCAGTAACAATAATAACAAGATCAGAGGGGATTCAAAGGAACAGAAAAATACAGCTCATTCAAATGATAAAAATAAGCCAACCGAATGCCTCTGAAAAGGCCTGATGGCGGCTACACTAAGACAAAGATTTGAAACACCATCTGAATTAGGCTCAAAAAGCTAACGAAAGATGCAGAGAATATCAAGAAGACAATGTGGGAACAATATTGAAATATCGACAGACAACCTGAGAAGGAAGAGCAAAAAAAAAAAAAAAGTACAAGGAATTAAGTGAAAAACTGACTAGACAGCGTCAAAGGAAGATCGGAGTGGGCAGAAGAATGAATGAAGGCGAAGTAGTGAACCCAAAGAAGAGGAAGAAAAAAGATGGTATAAAAGTAAACATAGTACAGGGGACTTGTGACAATTCCCCCAAGCTAATGAAAGAAATAGATATAAACATCTTAGGAGCTGGGCTCCATTCAAGTTGGCTGAGTTGATGACACACGTTATCATCAAACTATTGGAAGACAAAGATAAAATGTCTTAAAATCAGCAAGAGAGAAACTAAGACACGTGAGAGGAACCACCTTTCCCTTGCAGCACTTAAACCAGAGTGAAATATTATTAGAACACCATTAAATTCTGTTCATTAGTTATAAGCCTTTGTCAACATCATTCCTTTCAATGCTGTAAAAGATCACACAGAAACACAGAATAGATCAAGGATTGCCAACAGTGGGAAGAGGAGCATTATGGGAAGACAGAGTAGGTCACTGCTAATGGGCAGAAGGTTTCTTTTGGGGCGTTTACATGTTCTAAAATCAGATCATGTTCACATACACACAACTGTTCAAACTCTCTGTACTGTGTAGAAAGGCTAACATTATGGTATGTTATCAGAAACCAATCAGAAACCCCTACACAAACAGCACAAGTCCACATCTCAGCCCTGCTCTACCCATCCCAGATACCCACATCCTTCCAGGCCAGCATCTTTACAGATGTCGTCCCTTCTGATAGGATACCAGGTTCCCTACTTCCAGCTCCACAGTGGTCTCACTGACCCTGCTCATCTTCAGACTTCAGCTTTGACTACCTTGGAAGGATCACAGGCCCCCTCAGGGTGATCCAGCACTTCCTTCAACAGGACTGCAAGAGTCCCTGCCCTTTGCACTCGCACGGCAGATCTGTTGGGTACTCGTGTCCTTGTGTGATTCCCGACTTGGTGTCTGCCTGCAGATGCACACCTGCTCCCATAGCCGGTGCACTTAACCAATCTCTCCTCTTGGGGAAAGAAAAAGACAAAAATAAGTTATGACTTAAACTATTGTTCTCTAGTGAGTCATGCGAGGATCTGCCTTCTCCCTTTTTTAGAAAAAAAAAATAAGTTTCACATTATTGAGGCACATGGAATGTGCAATTCTCACAAAGTTCTTGTGCGAAATCTCTGTTGAGAAACGGTGCCAGCTTGCTGCTTAATATTATTATCCCCGGGAACAGAGGAACCGGACGGCTGTACCCACGGAACAGAGGCGGTGACTTTGAGACTGGATGTCACTTGGTCTACATGTTTCTCTGTGACAGATGCCTGCCTGTTCAGAAGCAGATACCTAGCTGTTTGTGACCCTTCTTCCACCCGGATGTCAGGAAGAGGAGGAGGCAGGGACAGACCTACACCGACAGCGGGTCCTGAGCAAGGGGCTCAGATGGGGGGACACCCAGCTGCTGCTGTAGAGCCTGCACCGAGTCGAGAAGGGAAAGTAAAGGAACTGGATGGCCTGTCAGTGTTGGAGCTTCCTGAAATCTTTTAATTAATTCCCATCTTAAGTAATAATAACAAACCTTGGCCTGGAAATAAATACAAGCCATCCCCTTTCTTGCTAAGTATGTAAATTTGAAAGTAACTATGGAAAAAAAAGACGAGGTTAGGTACTAGTAGGGCACCAAAAGCACAGGGGCACTAGACACACTGTCCAATGGATGAATGAATGAATGAACCACTGCTTAGTATCACTCATTAGAGGAAAGATAATTTCCTATTAAAAATGAGATGGCGTGAACATCCTGTTCACAATTCTACTGCCCAGGCCACCTCGCACTCCCAGATTTGAGGGACCGTGCCTGGCCATGTCACAGTTCTCTACCCTGAGAGGTATCCTGTGTCCCTTCACACTACAGTCAGACGGAGCTGACGCCTGGTGGACTCTGAGGGGCTGCTGTGAGGAAGCAAAGGATTATGGGGGCAGAAGAGGGCCTGGTTTAGAGGCTCTTGCCTCTCCCTAGGGTTCCTCTACGCTGTGGTCAGGACAGGGACGGCACAGTCAGAGAGACAGCAGGAGGCGTCAGGCCACAGCTCTTGGGAGTGTTTCTTTGCAAACAAAACACACGCCAGCTCAGCCACTCACAAAACAAACAGCAAGGCTTATGAGCACACAAATAGGATCTTATGTAAGACAGACTACTGCTTTCCGAAAATTGCATAACGCTTGATTTGGTGGTAGCCGGAGACCCTATAAGCAGGCGAATTGAGTTCCTTGGTGGAAGTCACATGACCACTCTAGCCTGACCAGCTTGGTCACATGCTTGACCAGCAATCTCTACCACACAAACACACTGGAGTGAGATCCACTTCCTAGATGACACTGGACAACAGCGCCCGCAAGACCAGGAGTGAAAACATTAGTTTAGACATTTTCAGGTTGTTAGTGTATATATATATTTCAGATTTCTGACCAAACCATTACTTCAAAAATAGCTAAGCATGGGAGCTTCAAACTTTTACAACCTTACTTTAGAAATTCTATTTGCATAATTCTTGGGGAAATATAATTTAAACCCTGATAATGCTGGGGCGTGTCTTGAAATGATACCTTTAACCTGAACACTCTCAGTCTCGAGACATGAGCCGTCCCAGGGGCTGACTGCTGAACACATGTATGGCGGACAGGACCCTGGAATCTGGGCACCTGGAACATCTTTACGAGCTGGCTTGTTTCTAATTTTCTGAGCATATTAAGGTAACTCACCCCTTACTCGTCACGCATACACTGAAATGAATGCTGGCGTTTTCCAGAGTATTACGTGTATGACTGGTGCTCCCGCAGGTTAGCAGGTGCCCATCGGAGGAGACGTAGGTAGGAAAACATGATCCAAAGCCTATTAGTAAGGCAAGCCACTGTGCTACCCTGGACCATTCAAAGCAGGCGGAATCAGACATGAAGGTGAAGAAGCAACTATCAGTAAACTCCCCGTGAAACAGTAGTAGCAAAGACGAAGGCTCATCTACACACGGCTTTTCCATTAGATAGCATCCATAAGGAATCCCTGAGTGACTGGGTCATTATTCATATGTAACGATAGAAAAAAAAAAGAGGCTTAAGTGGTGGATTATCTGACTAAAATCCTCAAGGATGGCAAGTGGGCCCCTTCCAAAGATCAGCTTCTCAAGGCCACCCACCCAGCCCGAGGGCTGACAGATGGACAGTCTCCTGGACACAATAGAGGCTGCCATACCAGGAATTTTCCAATGGGGTATGAGACATACAAAGTCTTTACTTCTGCTAAGCTAAGTGAATTTAAGCCAGCCATAGCTACGCTTCCCTCTGCACCCAGCGCACAGAACTACAAGGTGCGGAGAGGCAAAGACCCCTCGGGGATGAGGTCAGTGGGCTGGAGGAGGTGGCTATATGCACAGGAGCACAGGCAGGGTATCATCCACGGATGAATCTGTCAGCTAGGAGCCAGCCCTTTAATGCTGAGCTTCAAGTAGTAACTGCAATGTCCTTTCTTCTTGACCTCTGGCTTCCGTCCCTCCACTCCAAGGATATCAGTTATGCCATGTAGACCCAAGGTACAAGCATGAAGCAATAACACACAGAGCACTCTGTTTACCTAGCCTTCCGTGTCTCTCCTCCTCCCTCCTTCTCCTTTCCTTCCTTCCTCTTTCTCTTGCATCTGAATGTGTGTGAAAGGAAAATTATTTTGCTCCAAAATCCACACAACAATGGAGAAGACAGGATAAAGTACACAAGAACACAGATCACAGATATCCTAGAACCTAAGTCACTAGGTGCTGAGGGTCTGGTCTCAGCCTCAAGGACGGGCAAGTCCCTTGGCCCTGGCAATGACCAAGTGGCCTGCCTCTCTGGACTCACCCCACCTCACCACCTTACTCTTCGGGGCGCACCTGGGGTCAGGCCTGACGCATTGGTAAAAGGCAGCCATCTTCCTGAGTGTGCAGCGAGCCTCTGACTCTCTCATCCTTCTGGAAACTAGCAGCAGGGAGAAGAGTGGGCCTCCCTGTCCACCCGCGAGGGGTTCAGGGCTCTCAGGACACCACTGGACACCGGGCACAAGTTCTTGTCCCTGTTCCCCCAGCAACTCCTCAGAGCCATGAGGAAGTGGGGTTTCTGCCAACCACGGCGCTGGGCGCTCCGGAGCTCCTTGGGCAGGTGTGCAGGCACAGGACAGCTACAGGTTTCTGAGACGCACGCTCCAGTACTTCCTTCTCCCGAGGGCCAGGAGTGGGGGTGGCCTGACTCCTTGGGGAGTTGGTCTGGAGTGGTTGCCGCCTGCCTCACCGTGACTAGAGTCACTTCTGCACCACAGAGAACAAAACACAACAAACACGGGGCATGGTCTCACTGCACTCCCCGGGAAGTGGCAGAGGCTGAAGTCAGGACTGTAACCTCTGGCAGGAATGAAGACAGTCTAAACAGACACTTGGCTCCTCCCCTTGGCTATCAGACTATTGAACTAAGGTTCCCAGGAAACCGGAATTCCTCCCCGAGTCTCACACCGAGGAAAGGAGAAGGCTGAAGCCTGTGGCAAGCAGAGGAGGAATTTGTCTCCCAGGAAGAGATTTCACAGTTGTGACAACTCAGATCACCACGCAGGAGAGAATGAAGCTGGGACAAGGACAGCTCAGTGATGGGCAGGACCACACCCTGGCCAGGACTGCTTAGTTATGCACCCCCCTGGGCCTTTATTTAAACCTAAATCTCCTACCGGGACCCTGAAGAGGGACTTTGGGAGGGCTAGACGACTAGATCTCTGTGTTCTTCCCAGCGTGGCCACAACGAACACACTCCTCTCTCTAGCTTTCTCCATTATTCTCTCTCTTCAGTTGGCTGACTGAGGACAGGGTGTCCCCAGCCTAGGTGTCAGGCTTAATGGCCCAGGCTTTGACCCTAACAACCCTCCATGTGAGGACTTATCAGAGCCTGGGAAGAGAAGAGATCTAAGGCAGAGAAAATCTAAGACATGTTCTGAACTGAGCCACTTCCATTCTTGTGCCTGAGCCACACTGCCCTTCCTGCCCCACCAGGTCCACTCTGCAGAGCAAGGGGCGGGTGTGGGGTAAGGACACGCCCATCTCCACCCCGTATGCTGCTTCCCAGCGTCCCCTTTCCTTTTAGTTTTGTCTTTGAAGCTTATCACGATTCCTCGGGTGCCACACATTGGCGAACTGCTTTTCCCGGGGCCTCCCAAATGCGGCTTGTAGTGGTGTACAGGCTAACTATGTTCCTCGTGTCCCCCAAAAGCATCTTCCCCCCGCCCCCGCCCTGCTGTAGACCACACCTGGCAGGTGTAAAACCACGCCTACCCAAGAAGTCGCCAATGCCAGCCTCTCTGGCTGGGCTCTCTGCCTCTCCCTGAGACAAAGCCAAGAACTTAGTGACATCCTCTCTGCCTACCTGCAGCTGTCACTTCAAAATAATAGACTCCAGCAACCAGCCTGGCAGGGCCGCCTGACTCAAGTTCAGCAGAGCCCGACTGCCGGCTGCCTGCCGAGGGCTGCTACAGTCAGCAGTTTCTAAGCAACGTCTCAAGTGTTGACAAGAAAGCGCTAGGCAACTAATGAGTGTGGGGTGTGACTCTGTATTATTAAAATCCAGGCAGCACTATGACTTCTGAGGGTGGTTCTAAAAAAGTCCCTTTTCTACTTTCCAAAATTGCTTTATACAGAACTCTTGCCCAGAAGTTTACAGTCTAAAGAGAAAACTGGGACAAGAACAGCCAGTGGTGACAAAAAAAAAAAAAAAAAAAAAAAAAAAAAAAAAAAAAAAAAAAAAAAAAAAAAAAAAAAAAAAAAAAAAAAAAAAAAAAAACAAAAACAAAAAAAAAAAAAACAAACCAGGGGACCCCAAGGGCTCTGGAGATCATCTGTACCCCTCTTCTCTTTGTATGCAGTTAGAGTCTGCAGACCGACCAATGCCACCTCTCCTGCCTTCTCTGAGGGAGAAGGACGACAAGCTGACAGACAGTCCCGTGTGTCCAGGGGAGACTCAGAAGCCCATGCAGCAGAGTGAAATGACTGAGGTGACAGGGACAGGACCTCCGGGCTGCTACTCCTAAGGAGCAGTATGAATTAGCAGCAAAGGAGGCAAAACCATATGACATCTACACTGGCAGTTTTACCCAGTGGAGTCAGACAGATTGAGTTTAGGGGCCATGTGGTGGTTTGAAAGAAAATGGTCCCCAATGGAAGTAGCACTATTAGGAGGTGTGGCCTTGTGGGGGTGCAGCTTTGAGGTCTCTTTTGCTCAAGCTTCCCTGTGACAGTCAGTCAATTTCCTGTTGCCTCTGAGTCAAGACGTAGCACTCTCAGCCACGTCTCCAGCACCACGTCCGCCTGCACACTACCGTGTCCCTCCCCCACCCCCCGCCATGGTGATACTGGACTGAACCTCTGAACCTGTAAGCCAGCCACCTCAATGAAATATTTTCTGTATAACAGCAGTCCTGGTCATGGTGTCTCTTCACAACACTAAAAACCCTAACTGAGACAGGCCACTATGCCACGTGCCGGCTCTCGAGGGTGACTGGCCCCCTCTCAGGCACGTCAGAGGTGCTTTCCCCCTGCAGTGGCTTAGCATCCAGAATGGTGCTCAGCACAGAACGGTCCAAGAGGGGAATTGTGGCATCTTGTGGTTGTACCTCTGCATGTCCAAGGATCAAGCTTCCCTGAAAAACAGGAAGGCTGATGAGAGGTAGGTCCTGACGCAGTCCTCTCAAGCCTTGGCACACATCTCCACCTCCCAGCATGCTCTCTGGGGAACACTGGGCACGTTTTACTTGGCTGCTCATTTTTAACCGAAGTATCCAGGAATTACTCTTTTTGTTGTTGTTCCAATGTCTACGCCATATATCTCTAGGATGAAGACTAGTAATATCTACGTGTATTTTTTTAAACACAATTTATAAACTGCAACAGAAAATATTTTATGTAAAAATATCTAATGTTTTCATAATAGGACCTCTGTCTCAGTCTGTTTTTTTCTTTCTATAACAGAATAATACTGAACAATCTACATACTGGATAATTTATAACGAATAAGGGTTTATTTATCTCATAGCTCTTCTGGGACATTCAAGGTTGGTGGGGACTCTGAAGAATCTTGAACAGCCTAGGATACCACACCATGAGAAGAACACACATGAGACAGAGCCAAACTAGTATTTAGTTGCTTGCTTATTGTTTTTTTTTCGAGATAGGGTGATGGAGGAGGGACATTGGTTAATTATAATAAAGAAACTGCCTTGGCCCATTTTATTGGTTAGAACATAGGTGGGTGGAGTAAACAGAAGAGAATGCTGGGAGAAAGAAGTTGAGTGAGGAGTTGCCATGATTCTCCCACTCCAGACAGACACAGGTTAAGATCCTCCCTGGTAAGCCACCTCGTGGGCTACACAGAATATTAGAAATGGGTTAGAACAATATGTAAGAGCTAGCCAATAAGAGGCTACAGATAACGGGCCAGGCAGTGTTTAAAAAAATACAGTTTCCGTGTAATTATTTCGGGCATAAGCTAGCCATGTGGGCGGCCGGGTGCCGGGGATGCAGCCCTGCTGCTCCTAAATCAACAATAGGGTTTCTCTATGTAATAGCCCTAGCTATCCTGAAACTTGCTCTGTAGACCAGGCTGGCCAAGAATTCACAGAGATCCACCTGCTTCTGCCTCCCAAGTGCTGGGAGTAAAGGCATGTCCCACCAAATCTGGCTCAAACTGGCTTTTCTACAGGCTCACTGAGGTAACTCACAGCATCATGGATAGGTCAATTCATTCTTAAAGATCTTACCTGCCAATCTCTTTCTCTGTGTCTTTTATTTTGCAAGTGTCTCTGCGTGTTGGTATGTGTCTGCATGTTTACATGTACAGGTACCTGTGTGTGTGTGCGCGCCTGCACACACACACACACACACACACACACATGCCTACATGGAGGCCAAAGGCTGAGGTCTGGTACCTTCCTTAATCACTTATATATTAAGGAAGGGTCTCCCATTTGAACCCAGAGTTTGCAGATTCAGCTAGTTTAGCTATCTAGCTTGTCAGCTTGTCCCGAGGACCCCCTTTCTCTGTCTCCAGAGTGCTGGGATTATAGGCAGGCTGCCATACCCACCTGGCACTTATGTGAGTTCCCAGGGATCCAAATTCCAATATTCAGGTTTTTGAGGCCAGTGCTTTATCTATAGGCCAACTCCCCAGTCCATTCATCTTTTAATGCCTCACAATGGTGTGGGAGGTCCTTCTGTCTATGTGTTGCTTTTATTGGTTAATGAATAAAGAAACTGCTTTGGACCTATAGCAAGGCAGAACTTAGGTAGGCAGGGAAAGCTAGGCTGAATGCTGGGAGAAAGAGTGGTGGAGTCAGAGAGAAGCCATGGAGCCACTGGAGACAGATGCTGGGAACTTTAGCTGGTAAGCCACAGCCAAGTGGCGATACACAGATTAATAGACATGGGTTAAATTAATATGTAAGAGTCAGCCAATAAGAACCTAGAGCTAATGGGCCAAACAGTGATTTAATTAATATGGTTTCTGTGTGATTATTTTGATTCAGGGTGGCTGGGGCAAACAACCAGCCTCCTTCCAACATCACAAGGGAGATTAAACTTCAACTTGAGTTTCGGTGAAGACATTCAAACACAGTAATATCCTAGGCTCCCTGTCATCGCTTTATTCAGAAGAATTATCATAAATGAAGCAGGTCCTGGATAGTTCCTATTCCCTCATCTAATGCTCATACCTATCAGGGTTCAAAGCTTTAGCTCAATATTGCAAGAGAAGGATACAGGGTCTCTGGGGTTGGACAACTAGTCCAAGATCCCTGAGCCAGCAAACTGAAAATCTGAAGTTCAAATCAAAGTCTGTATATTACCCAAGTGTGTGTCTATCCAATGATGGCAGCTACTTGCAAAAAAACACTGGCCAAGAGCTTGAGGGAGTGGTCAAGTTCCATCCCTTTGGGGCTGGCAACCAGACAGGCTGTATCAAAAGTCTTTTAGACTTCATCCTGCTGTGTTTATCATTTCTCTTCTGGGGCATTTGTCCTAAAGAGATAAATGAAGGGAACATCCTAGGGACTCATTGGTGTGACACATAAAGAGACTCAAGACACAACTAGTGAAAGTCGCATTATGAATGTGGGAGAATGCCCACAGTAAATTGCAAGGAGGCATCAACATCTTCTGAACATCAGCATCATCATCTAAGAGCCTGATGAACAAGGATTCTATCTTAGTCAGTCTGGGCTGAGGCCTGGGACCCTTGATCTCTGAGATACCCCCAGGTGATGTGGATGACACTGCCCACATCCTTCCTCTGATGACAATGTGCTGCAAGGTGGTGCAGGCAGAACCTATTTTTATTACAAGGAAGATTCTCTTGGGTGGAAGTGTAGCTTAGTAATAGAACCTAGTATGCATGGGGGCTCTGGGTTCAGTGATCAGCTCTGAAAAAGAATAGCTCTTACCTAGTAGGAAGGAAGGGAGAGGGCTGAAGTCACATCTGGGTCATGGACCCTGCATTTGAAATGCTCACCACTTCATTAGATGGTGTCAATTTTCTCACTGAATGTATATTTTGTTCATAATTAGAATATGCTCCAACAGTTCCTTGTAAAGATGAGTCAGGCTTGAGTTTAAAGCTGAGTTATTTTCCCTCTCTGGGGCTCTGTTCCCTCTCTCAGAAACCCTTGGGAGGCTGTGAGTATTCAAGCAGGGCCTGTGTTTGAGTTTCCACCCTGTGTCTGGCACACAACTATCAGTCTCAGCCCTTACCCCTCCACTGTTGGAGATGACAAGCCATACTGGCTTCCTTATCTGTCTTCATATTGTCTCTGCCACAGAGCTTAGAGCTTAAGAGTGCCTGCCATGCTGCAAAGGAAACAGCCAGCTTGCCCAAGGCAGTCAAGAACCTTCCAACCCAGTCAGAACTTCTCTTTTCGGCTCCATTCGCCACAGCCCTTCTTGCACACCCCACACAGTGGCTGTGATCTGTCCACAGGGCAGAAACAGGGCCTAAACTAGAGTGACCTAGGACAGGAATGCAGCCCTGGTGTCCAGCCATCTGGAAAACAAGCTGAAGGGGCCTCACGTCAGGTACCACTAAGCAGACCTACCACATCCCCCGAGGGCAACCCTCACCCATGCATGAATTTCTAGACATGGTATTGTGATTTACCTCGGCTGAGGCTGTCTAAACAACTCTGGGAGAGAAGATAGGTTTGTGAACCCTAAAGTTGGTTGGTTGGTTATAAATAGGTGCAACTTAGTTAAGTTTAAAAAAAATTAAGTCAGAGATGTTTACAATGTCATTAATACATACATCAGCTTCTGAATCTCCCCTTAGATGGGTGTTGCTCAGATTAACCTTTACAAGTAGCTCTTGCCATGTTACATATCCTTTTGTTGATTCATATTTCAAAAATCCTGACACACACACACACACACACACACACACACACACCTGCCATGGACCATACGAATATCGAACCAAGTCCCTGAAACGGAAAGAGGTCCCATAAGACTCTGTCCCATGCACAGGCTTCCATTGTTCTCTCCAGCAGAGTATAGCTAGGGTGGGAAACCAAGGATAGAGCTGGAGAAACAGCTCAGAGGTTAAGAGCACTTGCAGAGGCCTGGGTTCTGTTCCTAGCACTCACATGGTGTTTCACAACCTACTGTGACTCCAGTTCCAGGGGATCCAATGCCCTCTTCTGACCTTCATGAATACCAAGGCATCCACACAGAACCATTACTTACATGCAGGCAAATCAGTCACAATAAAAAAAATTAAGATTAAAAAAAAATCAAGAAGCGGAGAAAGAGTAGGAGAAAAATGAATAGGAGGAAGAGCAAGCTCCAGAGTAGCTCCCCTCTGAAAATAAGAAGACAGCAGAAATTGTTCCATCTCAGGCCATATGGGGTCAGTTACCATGAGCACACCCCATTGTACCCCTACCCTCTCCCATAACGCAAAAGAAACCATTTGCGAACTTCTTCAAGATGGGACCAAGTGCTGTGACCTCTCAGGCCCTTGAGAAATCTATGCTGCAGAAATGAGGAGGTTGGGGAGCTAACTGGAAGATCCCCTGGCAAGAAGTGGCTCAGCCAGTAAGTGTCTTCTGCTTTGGTCGGAGGCCAGCCTCCTACTGCCATCAGCTGTTACCCACCATCCCACCTTAGGGCAGCCCAAGCACAGGTCACAAAGACATGGGTACTTCCTACAAAGAATGGCTTGTCCTCCTGACTGCCAATGTCACTTTCAGCTGAAGTCACAGACACAGACTGAGGGACCACTACCACACCAACTCCGTCCCCCAGATCGTGTGAGCACAGTAACCCCACTCCAGGTAACCTATCTTGGGCCTGACTACCTCCATTTTCCTCTCCCTGAGCCCATGAGACTCCGGTCAATACCAGCTAATCACCATGCAGATTACATACATATGCGAAGTCATAGCAAGTCCTTTCCCACATTGCACTGCCCCTCCCCACAGCTGCCGCAGTTAGGCACTGTGAGGTTGGGGCCATGGACAGAATGTGCTCCAGCCCCTCACCCAGCAGATGAAGGCACAGCTACAGAGAAAGACTTTGCTTGGGTTTGTGGTGAGCTGATTGCAAAGGCACAACTAGGTGCCTCGCCACCTAATTCCCAGCTCCGGGCTCTTCTTCCTGATGCCATGGTGGCTCCCAGTGAAGCCCAGCGGACTAAAAGCCCCAGCTTTATCCTCCCAGACATTGTGTTCCCAGGCGACTGCTGTCAGGCTTGTCAGTCACTCTGCAGGGTGTGAGGAGGCAGGTCCTATCTCTGACAGGAAAAAAGAAACATCCCAGCTGACAGACAGAACAGGAGAGAACGGAACAAGCCTGGGCCAGCAGAACTGTTATCCAATGTTCTATTACCCACAGGAAGCTCGGTGCAGAACTACCCTGAGGGTAAGAGACGTGAGCACAGAACTCAATCAGGAGCATCAGGAATCACTGGGAATAATGTGTAGCCAGAGACCAAAAAACCCGCTTCAGCACTAAGAAAAGAAATAACGGGTCAAAAGTGATGCGAACCAGCTGGCTAGTGGACTCGACGTTTGCCCTGGGGGAGGGGGGGTAGGTGGGCAGGCTGGTGGGCTGTGGGCTGTAGGGCACCAATTTCAACAATTTACTCAGACATATTGAGCACTGTTGCTAGTAACTGGGACCTGTCTATCTGTTGGCTTGCACTTATTCAACTCCCAAGTTTTCCTCCAACCAGCTTGACCCCAGGAGAAGACACACACCTGGCTTGTCACACCCAGGAGCAAAGCCACAGTGTCCCAGGGATCATCCTGGAAGGGCATCTGAGTTTAGAGCCGAATGTGGAGATTTTAAGAAATAATGAAATTATCAAACCCCAAACGGTACCTTTGTCTGCATTTTTAAACTCAGCAAACATGCAGGTCGTATTTTAATGCCTTTTTAAGTCTAAAATCACCTCGGTGGGTTTGCAACTTAAAAGGTATTAAATTAGCTTCTATTCTAACTTTAATCTAAAAATAGCTTAGCCAGTCAGTACAAATGCACCACACAGCTTAAATCTTCCCCATCCTGTTACAAGCTGCTGCTGTTGAAGGCAGGTTCATTCCTTATTGACAGGGTCTTTCTCCAAGAGCTGGGACCTAGTAAGGGCCAGCTTCATATTCACAACACAGGACGCATGCGTTAGACTACAGTGACTAGTTAGACGTTTAGATGAATGTATTGGACCTTTCTTTTTAAAGTCGCCACTAACCACAGCTTCTGCTTTAGGAGAGGCCTCATTTTTACCAGAAGGAAAGGTGAGGCAAAAGGGCACCACCGGCACCACCCTCCTATGGCCCGTCCTTGGCAGACATTAACAATCTATCACAGCGTCATTCTCTGGAATGCTCACAGTACAATACTGAAGACAGCTACTTACTGCCAGCTGTTCGGATCTATATGTGACTACAGGACATTAGCAGAAACACTGATAAATCTGTGGAACTTGGTTCTAGCCTTCTAATGTCACCGACAAGTTGAGTAGCTAGAGGACAATCTCAGGTGGTGCGGTCCCTCAGGAGCTGGCCACATGACTATTGTTTTAATGACATTTTAACAAGATGCGTCTCTCACTAGCCCAAGACGCACCAAGCAGGCTAGGATGGCTGGCCAGTAAGCAGTGAGGGTCTGCTTGTCTCTACTTCCTCAGTTTTGTTATTTCAACCACATAACACCGCTCATGTCTTTTTATATGTGTGTGCTGGGAATCAAATTCAGTTCCCTACTTTTGCTTTACTGACTAAGCTATCTCTCCAGCCCAGAACAAAGTTCTTTTTATATAAAGATGTTTTACTTAGATAACACATGACGCATGTTTGAGCTGACGCCAATATACATCATATTTTGTTTTTTTTTTTTTCGAAACAGGATTTCTGTGTGCAGCTTTGGCTGTATTGGGACTCACTCTGTAGACCAGGCCGGCCTCAAACTCATAGAGATCTGCCTACCTCTGCCTCTCAATTGCGGGATTAAAGATGTGCGCTACCACTACCCAGCAATTATTTTAAAAATATACTTCTCATCGGGGTGGTGGTGGTGCAGCGGCAGGGGGATATCTGTGAGTTCAAGGCCGGCATGGTCTACAGAGTGAGTACCAAAGACAGTGAGGGCTATACAGAGAAACTCTCTCTCAAAAAACCAACCAACCAAACAAGTCTAGTTATCCAATGTTTGTTGTCCAGGAAAAAATCAAGCCATGGTAATACCACAAGGCCCCTCCTACCATCCTTGCCACATGCCCCCAATTGCCACATCCAGTCCTCTGCGCGGTCTCCAGGGGCACGGTGAGCCCTCTGTCATGCCCACATATGCCAGCAGCCTCTCACAGCACCTCAGTCATAAGAAATCTTTCCTCTGCCTGGGCAGCCGGCAAGTTCTCTACCTCCTCACAGTTTGGTTTGCACACGTTACTCTCCTGGACTTTGAGGTTTGTGGGGGGCATCTGGTTCTTTTATATTTGATGTCCTAATTTCTCCACTCAGTAGGGGCTTGGTAAATATGATTCAGGAAGCCTCATCACCTAGGTTTAGAAAACTCAAGGAGAGCGTTAAACAGAGAGCAAACCTTCACTCATTACAAACAAACTGTATTCCTTGGAAATTTCACACATGGAACAACATATCTTGATCATATCCACCCTTTGCTCATTTCATATGTCCCTCAAGACCCCCACATATCATCTCCTTCCCAACTTCACGCCTTCATAAATACTTGTCTTTAACCCACTCCGTCTAACTACTGCTGCTCATAAGCATGTGGGCATGGGTCCATCCACTGGGCCACGGAGAACCTACCCGTGGCCAAACTCAAAGAAAAGTGATTCTCCTTCTCACAGAAGCCATAAACTGCCAAGAGCTTGCCAGCTACTGGTGCAACCCAGGGAGCTCTTCCCTTCTCTGTGCTGGACATTTTAACTGACTGGGTCTTGGGCTGGAAGCCAGTACTTTTGTGATTTCTTGTGTGCAACAGTCTCCATGTCCAGAGGGCAGCGCTGCATGGTACCCTTTCACACTCTTTCCGCTCCCTTTTCTATGATGTCCCCAGCCTTGGATGGGGTGTGGGAGTACAAGATAGATGGTCTACCTATGGCTAAGCACTCACAGTTATTCTCAGCGCTTTGAACACCAAAGAATCTCAGCATTAACTACTACCCACTGCCATAATACGCTTCTCTGACCAAGGCTGGGGGCAGCACAGTTATATGGTTAGAAGCATAAATATTTAGAAGGTAATTTGACAAAGTGACCGTTTAGAAGAACATCAACAGTCAAACACTAAGACCTATGACTTCTCTAGTCATTGATTTGACCGTGTTTATAATACCAGGCAGGAAACCACTCCTGCGGAGGAAGCCTCAGATCCAATCAAGACAACAGTTGGTTACCACCAGTGGGCACATCTAGGTCTATATTGTAGCACGCAGGATTGGTGTGGGATAAGACCACTGATGTCTGTTTTGCCTTAGCAGCCTCCACAGCTCTTTCTGCTACTATGAAAGCTGGTCAGCACTGTCTTGGTCAGTTTGAGATTGATTTCTCTATTCCTTACACCCAAAGCGTGTGGTATATTCAACAATAATGTCTCACTATCTAGTTACAGCAGGCAACCAAGAGCAATGGCACTAGCCTGTGCTGTTTTCAGTGTCTCTGAAAACCCTTTGACCAGTAACTTGTAGAGACATTGCCTGGCGCTAAGATTTTCATCTAACGGTGCATGTCTTGAGAGAAGCATCCTTTACTAATATGGGACACTTTGCTTTAAACTTCATTAAAATATCTTTAATATCTTTAATAGGTTTACAGACTAGTGGGGTTCCATAAAGCTCCTTCATAACCCTTAGTTTGGGTTAGCTTCCCGCCACCCTCTGTCCCCATCACAGTCGTAACAAAGAACACTCACTTTTAGAAAGCTTTATCATGTTAACTTTCTTCTAAACAGCTAAGACAAAAATTATTCCCAAATAGTTCATTTTGTTTGAGCCATTTGGTAAGATTCTCTGACAAAATGCCCCGGTGTGATTCAGATGCGGGGGCTGCTTTGGGATGACATAAATATCTCCCTCTTCTGTAATTCCAAAGCATCGCATTTGGAGAGCAGGGACATGGAGCAATACGGAGACACACATTTGGTTCATTATGTGCAAACACCTAATATTCCAAATCACTCCAGCCTCCGTATTTCAAAGACTTAAAAAAGCAGCACCCCCCCCATTTTCCTAACTATTTCGAGGGAGGGTGGGCACAGTATACAGATGCCCACACCTCTCGGCACTTAATGTCTCTTGGGTCCAGTCGGATCCTCAATTAGTCTGAAAAATCTTTGAAGATGGTACCAAAAAGCTTGATGGTTCCTGCACATGCCAAGCTGTGATGGCACCACGTGGATACTGAATAAACTCAGTTACTGATATAAGGACACAGAGTACATAACTCCACTGGCAAGGGTCATTTGCAACACTGCCGTGGGCATGGTGCTCCCTTGGGGGAACTGTCACACTCCACTGACTGGTGCACAGGAGAGTGACCAAGGAAGGTAGGTAGAAGCCCAGAATAAATAAGGACACTGGGGGTTTCTCAAACCTTCCCTTTCCAGTAAGCCAAAGTGTGACAGTCACACAGCTTACCATGAACTGCAACTCTTCTAAATGTTTTCTCCTGGATTCAACTGAACTCAACACTAGGAACATCTCACCTGCGCCAGGCAACAGAGTCCTGCATCACCAGGCACACTAAGGTAGGGGTGTGGTTCAGGGGCTTGCCTGACATAAACTCAGACTTGGGTTTAATCTCCACCCAGCACAGTGCATGCACATGTGCACACGTGTACGCAGCAAGTGCGCGCACACACGCGTGCGCGCACACACACACACACACTTCAGAGTCCGGTCATCAGGTGGCAAGTAGGACTGGAAGGAAGCATCAGTACATAAGAGGAGGGGGCTCTCAAGTTCATAGGCTATGGGACTCCTGTTTCTATTTGGGGGTGCCTGCTCCTGAATCATAACAGGGTTTCCAGCTCTCTGGCATGAGGTCAATAGAGAAGAGGGACCCTAAAAGTTCTTATCCCACATCCCCATTTTACCAAACTTCTGGCCAGGGGCAAGAAGGTTGCTATGGCAAATGGCCACAAGAACCACTGGACAAACATCTATAGTTCTGGGCTCTAAGGGAAGAGAGGAGTGTCAGGAGAGCCCTAGGTGGGACACTGCTTGGAAATTATGAATAGGTACCTTTAAGACCACTTTGAGACATCCCCTATCTTTAGGGGACAAAGTTGCTCCCTAAGGACTCCACTCCCAGGGGTGCTAAGGCTCAGGGGACTTGCTGAGTTCCTTTTCACAGTTCCAGGCTCTGAGAGGGGGCGCAAACCAGGCTGGGACCTTCCTCTTTAGAAAGCCTGCCCTCCAGATGGTGGTAGGCGCTCTCTTGGGGGTCCCAGAGGCTTTCTGACTGGCAGGCTAGATAGAGTACCCAGGAATGGGAGGCTGGTGGGTCCCATTTCAGTTTCTACCCATGGGCCAGAGTCCATGATGATAGGACCTGTCACAGATGAATGTTCACATCCATCAGGGAGATTCAGAGGCATCACAGAGGGGATGCTAGTGTCCCTGACACTCACAGAGGAGCCTGGGGTACAGCAACTCAGTCCACTTGGGAACTGGTCAGAGCCACACACCCTCAGCTTTCATCCACATAATTGAACAGGACCCTCAGGAGATCCAAACGTGAGAAACGTGGCTTTTAACCAGCTGGCTCTCAGTGGGACTCGGGGGCCAGTCCTTTTTAAGTTCCCCTGTGATTTCTGGTGGCAGCCATGGTGAGGCAACTATTTCAGAGGTTTGTCAAAGATTTTGGATGTGACCTTCTCTGCATTAGGTGAGCCCAACTGGGGTGCTGTGGGGATACACCCCAGATATAAATACGCAGTGTGCTTGTCAGAAAGACAAGGAGCTCAACACCTGCCTCCTGCAGACACGGAGTCATCCCTTGCAGGCATCTTTCTGGTTGCTGGAAGCAGGGAACACCATCTTTGGGAAGAGGGAGGGGCCCCTCATAATCGACTCAGTCTATTCTGAGAGTTGCTTCTTACAGCACAGGTTCTGGTTAGTCCTGGAAGCCCCACCCTCCATTAGAACTGTCAATCAGAGTTTGCAGAGAAGGGCAGGATGCTTTCCAAACCAGGAAAGGAACAATAAGGGTGATGAATCTAAAGCGCAGTGGGGGGGGGGCAGGTTGAGGACCGCTCAGTTCCATGTCCAAGGTTATGGTTCCCACACACAAGGCTTTCCCTGAGAGCCCCTGGAGGCCAAGGACAGGCCAGCAGAGGTGGAATTTCGGCCAGTGTTCAGCACACAGTGCAAAGCACCTAAAAATAAGGACCCACAGGTAATGGATTAATGATCATTTACGTTTCCCCTCACTCAAAAGTAATTTGACTCCTAGGCACCGTTGGGGAGAGGGGACTGTGCTTTGAGAAGAATTGGAAGCTAGGTTGGTTCTCCCAATGGGCTAGAGTCTCCCAGGAGACTCTGCTAAGGCCACATTCTTAATCCACACTGTAGTCTAAGACAGGAGCCACAATGGTGTGGCTCAGGCTTGAGAGATCAATCCAATGAAAGCTCTTGCATCTCCTGGGCAAGCATATGGCAGGCTTCAGACCAAGGAGAGGGAGTTTCGGAGCTTTCTGGCATTGTTGGAAGTGTTTTTCTCTTGAGCCTGGCAGAACGTCTGCAGAGGAAACAAACCAACACACCTAGAGACCCCCAAGTCCTGGATGCAGCTATCCGTGCAGTCAGCTATATGAGACTTCTGTGTGTTCTGACAGCCTCACATCTTCCATCAAGAAAGCAAGCAGCCGTTCAACAGCCTCAGAGTGAGGCAGACACAGGCAGGCAGCGAGCGGCAGCATGACTCTGGCAGAGGCTGTGGTGGAGGATGTTCCAGAAAGTGAGCCTACAATACCTCCAGTGGGACCTGAGACTCAGAGGGAAGAGAGCCCCAGCAGGGATCTGAGGAGTCACCAGTGGTCCAGAGTATGCTAGGCCACCAAATCCAGAGGGACTGTAACAAGGAAAGACACAATACTACCCTAAAGAGAGTGCCAGAGAGGCAGGAAGATTAAGGTTTTGATGGGTTGGACTGATACACAGAGGACCAATCATATTCCTCTTAACCAGACCCCAAACTCTGCACCCTTGATCTGCACTCACCTCCCAGGATTCATAAGCACCTACTGTGTGCCCAGCACCAGCTGGAATTACCCCTGCCTCTGTATCATTCTCCAAGAACTCAGGAGCACTTACTGTGTGCCCGGCACTGGCTGAAATTACCCCCGACTCTGCACTCACCTCCAGGACTCAGAAGCTACCCACTGTGTGCCCGGCAGTGGCTGGAATTATTCCCAGCAAGCAGTCACTGCTGGGAGTCAAGCTGTGAGTTGTGTTTCCCTGGTACCTGCTGATCCCAGCCAGGGCCTCTGTACACTATAGGAGTGCAGCAAGGGGCAGCAGCGAGTTGCTTTCACCAGCTCTGTGGTCCCTTGGGAAGAATGTCTTTGCACAAAACTAATACAAAGTGCAGCCAGTACCGTGAACCAGATGTGTTCGCTTTCCACCATGCACAGAAAATGGCACATCTGGGTCTGACTAGAGCCTAAAGAATTCCACTTCACTGCCTTCCCCACAGTCCTGGTGTCACTCATCAGCCAGGGCCTGTCACAAGAGGACGACAAGGTCTGTCTCACAGACTGTTGTTCCAGACCCAATGAGATGACGTCATGCATAAAGGAGGCATGGGGCTAATGGAAGAGATTATTGCTCACTGGTATTTTTGGCAGCTCTCAAACTGCAGCACATGGAGACCCACCCACACCACCTCCAGGCAAGCCTGCTCTGGCTGTCCGTCTCCACTCACTGGGATTCAGAAATAGTGCCACCCACGGGAGACGGTTTGAGGCTGGGGAGCAGCCTGTGCCGGGGAAAAGAGAACCACAGGTGTCTCCTCAACTGGCATGGCCAGCAGAGGGCAGCAGGGGGATGGCGGGTTAGAGCCCAGTGATAGATCAAACACCCGTGGTTCCTACCATGGACCAGTGGCCCTGACTTAAAGAGACAGCCAGGATGAGCACCAAAGTCCTCAGACCACCCAAATGGTGCAGAAGTCAACATGACTCACAGAACTAGGGATGGGGATGGCTCAGCACAGAGGGGCATGCACACCCTGTGTCAGATGGAGCCAGGGCCCTATCACCACTTCAAACACAGGCCTTTAGGGAAGAGCCAGGCAGAGCTGGAAATGGGTAGAGGAGGAGTTAGGATGCAAGGCCAGACCGAAGTCCCCTCTCTCCCACAGTGAAGTGCATCATACCTGCCTGACCACACCACCAGGTCATCTTCACCATCCTTGTCACCCAGTCCAGCTCCAGTGGACAGAAGGGCACAGGGCCGTAAGTATGACGCAGTCATACACAAAGCGAGCATGCCATCCACATGTATATGCTGATATTTCAAGCCCTGAGGTATTGGTATCAGGTGGTGGGACCACTGGGTGGGGACGAGATTACGAATGTGGAGCCCTCATGAAAGGAACCAATGCACGTATAAAAGACCCCCTCAGTGAACTCTCCTGGCCCTTCTTCCATGTAAATACACAGCAAAGAAGGTACCTTCCATGAGCCAGGGTGGATCCTCCCCAGACACGGAAGCCAGTCCTCTGTTCATATACTTCCAGTTCCCAGAACAGTGAGGACTGGGTTACCATCATCTCTAAGTCCCCCAGTCCCTGCTATTCTTTATAGAAGCCCATGCTGACCAAGACCACGGCTTTCTAGAGCATGGGCTCTGAGCCCATGCTTCCTGCCTCAAACCCTGATATAAATGAACACTGCATGATGGAGACAGCAAGTGGGCACGTGGCACAGACAGACGGGTGTGTCTGTGGCAATCAGGCATCTAGAGGGACGCTAGGCATTCGAAGAAACCCAAGTTGAATAGCTACCAGTCAAGACGATGACTTAAACCCACGGCTGAAATCACTTTTTCATCAACGATGAAGGACACAGCAGACAACACAGCTTGCACAATAAGTATGACCCTTGAACTCCAGGCTTAAGATGAACACCCTAAACAAAGAGATTCAGAAGTCGCTCCTTGAACTTCATGCCAAGAAGTCCTTAAACCACGGGGAAGGATGCTGGTGGGGAAAGCACCTGCATCTCCCCCTACCTTTTTGCTTTGCTTATGGTTTTTGGTTGTTTTTGGAGACAGGGTTTCTCTGTGAAATAGTCCTGGTTATCCTTGAACTCAGTCTGTAGAGTAGGCTGGCCTCAAACTCACTTAGATTCACCTGCCTTTGCCCCCTGAGTGCTGGGATTAAAGGCGTGTGCTGCCACTGCCTGGTTCCCCTACTGTTTTTTTAATGGTTTTTTAAATGTTTTTTAACTATATGTTTAAAATTCTTGGCAGAAGAATTTCCATCTAAGAAGCATGATGATGCTCCCAAGAGACAGGATGCTTATGATCTAGAATGAGATAATTATTCACCTCCTGATGAAGGATGAGAGAAATTAGATGGAGAAACTCAGTGGAACCGCATAAGGAAGAACAGAACACACAGGTGAGAGATGGTCATTAGAAGCTGAGTCGTCAAGGTGATAAATGCTGGGTTCTTGCCTGGCAGCCAGTCAAAACCTCTGCATGCAACAGACCCAACTTTGACAGGATATGTAACTTGCCTCAAGGCAGAGTGAACACGTGACCAAACTGAGCTGGCTTAGTGAACATTCCATGTGAGTCAGAACACTGTTAACGGGAAAAGCAACTGACATAAGAGACTCTGATAATAAGGACTTCCTAAAATTCACTCCTCCATGGAAGCCACGAGAAGCTGGCTAAAACCAATAAGAACTAACTTGCCAAAGTTCTAGAAATCAACACGAGAATTCAAGGAACGTTTATTCAAGAGCAACAGCTGGATCTCGTGAGCATCATGCTTTTTCACTCGCTGTGTCACGCCGCTGGCACACCCTCCACGCTCCAGCTCCGTGGCAGCCTTGAAAAGCAGCAGTGTCACAATTACTGGGCGAATTGGCAGCCTGGGAGTCACTGTCAGGGGGAGGTGAGGTTGGGGGTTCTTTAAAGAGCTATTTCCTGCTGCTGCTGCTGCTGCTGCTGCCAGTGATGGTGGTGATGATGGTGGTGGTGGCGGTCGGTGGTGGTGATGGTTATGTATGTGGTAATTTCCTCACCTTTGAAAGGGGAAACCCATTGTAACATACAATGGTGCTCCTCACCGAATGTGAAAGCACCCCACTTCCCAAGTGTGCTGTTTGTTGGAGACAATTACAGCCCAATATTTAACTTCACAGACGCCTGAAACAGCTGATAACTGTTGAGGGGAACAACAGATTAACTACAAAGCTTTATTAAAGGGACATCCAGAATATTCCTGGGAACACAGAAGGCCACATGCAGGCCTGAGCATACACTCAGAGTGTATAATTCTCTTAACTCTGAAGAGCCTTGATGCTTTCCAAAAATAGAAAGTAAGGATTTCTACAGAATTGTCAACAGCATGGCTGAGTGCTGGAAGCTCCAAAAGGCCCACAGGAGGCCTTCATCAAATGTCAGTCCAAATGGTTTTAAAATACCCATCTACCCATTGCCTGACTGGTCACTACGCAAGCCACATAAAAGATTTTAGTAGCTGTACATGACAAAAATACAAGCCATAGAGAACCGGCTCACAAAAGCAAATAACCAATAACAAAAAGCAACAAGTTGTTGTTATAATTTTAAATTTTTCATCTAAAGATTATAGGATGCCAAAAAATAAAATATGGTCCGTACATTTGAAGTACAGATGTTGGATTTACTGGGTTAAGACCACACATGAACTGTTCTCAGTATGTTCAAAGATATAAAAAAATATGTATAAGGGAAATGAGTCAAAAGACACCGCAACAAATAGATAATACAAATAAACAGAGACGAGGTATAAAAGATAAGATGTCTTAGAGGACATGACCATGTGTTCCCAAGCTTGATGACCCAAGTTCCATCCCGGGACCTGCATGGTAAAAGGAAAGAACCAACTCTAAAACGCTACCCTCTGCTGCAGCACATTCCAGACTGTGGCAGGGGCTCAGCCCTAAGAAGAAGAGAGCACAGGTTCACGCCCCTAACCAAGAAGCTACCTGCAGCTGACTCTGCTTACAAAGAAAATCTGTTTTCCCAATGGAGCCTCACCAGGTATAGCAACCACACTTCAGGGCAACCCCATGCCCAGCAGTGGACAGCAACACAAAAGGAACTCAATGAATGAGATTTTTGTGGACTTTTTTTTTTTTTTTGTCTCAAATTGCTTTCTCTGGGCATTCTTTTTTATCTTGGTCTTTTGCTTGTATATTTTGGTTCATGTTTTCGTGCAGGGGGTCGTTTGTTTTGATGTGTGCATGTGTGTGTGTGTGAGAGAGAGTGTGTGTTTCTTGGGGGTTTTCTTAGTTTTGCTTATTTTTCAAAGAGAGAAAGAAAGGACGTGAAGTTAGATTGAGTGGGAAGAAAGTGTGATCAGAACATATTGTATGATATATATTTTTTTTTAAAAAGTTGTCCTCTGACCTCCACACACAGGCCTTGGCACATGTGCCCTTACATAAAATAAATAAATAAACAAATAAATGTAATAAAAACAGAATAAAACAAAAAGTTCAAAAGAGAAACACAAAATTCTTGAGTTAACAAATACAGTGGCTGAAATCTTTATTTTGTTGGGAGAGAGTCTCGAGGAGCTCAGGCTGGTCTTGAACTTGCTATGTAGCTGTTCTATGTTCACTCTGCTGCTGTGATAAACACTCTGACAGAAAGCAACTTGGGAAAGAAAGGATTGATTTGACTTGTACTTCCAGGTCACAACCTACCACTCAAGGACATGCACTCAATGGAAACGTGAACCGTGGCGGAATGCTGCTTGCTGGCTTGCTCTCTGGCTCACACAGGCTCATGCTTAGCCAGCACCTGAGCCTGTACTTTCCCGCACTGGGAAAGATGCCGCCCACAATGTGCAAGGTCCCCCTTCATCAATTACCAATCAAGACAACCCCTCCCTGACATGCCCACAGACCAACCAGATAAAAATAATTGCTCAATTTCTCTCTTTGCAGATGGTTTTGAAAAGAGCCAGCTCCAGCTGTAGCCAAGGGCAACCTTGAACTCCTGATCTTCCTGCCTCCCAAGTGCTGGGATTATAGATGTGTGCCACCATACTTGACATGTGACTATCACTACAGGAATTCATTAATAAGTCTGAATCTGCAGAAGGAAGAACTTGTTAAACTGGATCGAATAATACTAACTGATCTCAGGACTGGGGGAGGGGGAGTAGGAGAAACAAATTAATCGGTCTCAAAGGCTTGTGGAACACCATTAAGTTTCCAGATATGCACATGAGAAGCTCATGAGGAGACCAAGAGGTGCAGACAGAATAGGTGAAGTATTTAGATCTGAACCCTTCCAGTTTTTAAGGTCAATGATGTACACATCTAAGAAAGCCAATGAGCTGAAACTAGGCAATCACGCGGACAGACAGACAGACCCATGAGACGCTATTAAGGGAGGGATGGAGGGAAAGCAGTTAGGGAGAAGCAACAAATCACACCCAAGGGATCCTCAGGACGTCCCGCAACTGACTTCTCACGAGAAGACATGGAGGACAGAGCGCACGGCACTATCCCACAAGCTGAAAAAGAAAAGCTCGTGGCTGAAGAATACTAAACCCAACGAAATTATTTTTTCAAAAATGAGCTGTTCATACGTTTCCCTGTGTGATGCCCTGGGGCTGGATAAGAGGCCATGGCTGCACAGTACTGTAAATATGCCCAATGCCACTGAACCGTTCAGTGGAAAATGACTAATAATTTATTACATGAATTTTTCAATAATTGAAAAAGGAAGAAAAAAATGAAGACACCCCCAGATAAACAAACTGTAGAGAAACTATTACCAGCTCATTGGGTTACAGGAAACAATGGGCATTAGACGGTTATTCAAACCCACATGAAAGAGAAAATGAGTTTGTGTCTTCATTTGTAATTCTTTTTTCTTTCTAATTTAAAAGACACTCACTGAAATGTGTAGCTGCAAACTTGTGCTAATGAGCACACAGTCTACAAAGATAAGGCTTGTGGGATAATAGCACAGAAATGACAGCAGGAAGGAGGCTGCATAGGAGCAGAGGGGTTGGCTGCTTTTGAAACTATACTGGTGTTAATCCAAACTAGACTGTTATAAATTAAGATGTAAATTGAAGCCCCCAGGGACACCGCTAAGAAAATATATTAAAAAACATAGAAGAAATGACAAAGGGATTGAAATGGTACACAAGAAAACATCTACTAAACAGAATGGGAGGTAGCAATGCTGTAAGATATACAAACCAGCAAATGGCATGTAGGAATGCTATCTTCATGATTACAATGAAATAATGAATTAAAACATAGAGGTTGACAGAAAATATGATGCAAAATGCTCTAATTATACAATATCGACGAAGAGATATGTGTTACACTCAAAGACCCTGAAATTAAAAGGCGGATAAAACTGTGAAACTGCCCACAAAATCATGGCTAGAGAAGTCATGCTACTATAACATGAAATATCACCCAAGGCAAAAACTACCAGAGATAAAGAGATTAACTATCGTGATGAAAGGACTGATTTAAAAATCTAACAATCACAGAGAACATGCTAATGACAAATACTCAAAACATATGAGATAAAAGTGACAGAACTGGAGAAACAAACGACCTATCAGTAACAGCTGAAATGTAAATATCTCATATCGATAATTAGTAGAAAAAAAGAAAAACAAGAAGAACGAGAGACAGAACACTGGAGTGTGATGAACAGAGACCTGGCATTGAGGGTCTAAGAACCCAATTAACAGTAAAATGCAGGTCCCGTTCAAGGGTACATGCAACCTTTTCCAGGGTAGACCATCTGCTGGGCCATAAAAGAGCCAATACTTGAAAAATATTTAAGTCAGACAAGACTGTTCTCCAACCACAACAGAACTATGAGAGGAAGGAACAGAAGGGAACTGGGGAAAGTCAGACATATGCAGAAACTAAACAACATAATAGCAAGTAATCAACAGGTCAAAGAGAAAGTCCCGAGAGAAATTAGAAAACACTTTGAGAGTAATCAAAACAAAGCCACAACATATCAAGACATAGGAGATGTAGCTACAGCAGTGTTTAGGAGGAGGTTTATGGCTGTAAATGCTTAAGGAAAAAAAAATCCCAAACCAGCATATTTCTACATTAAAATAGAAAAAGAAAAAATACAGAAACAGAACCAGTTACACTGAAGGCAAGCAGGAGGAAAATCCTGAAGAGCAGAAAAGAAATTAATAAAATTGAAGACAGGAAAGGAATAGAAAAAAAACTAACAACAAAAATCTAAATTTGCTAAGAAAGAAAGTAAAGGAAATTCAAAATGCTAAAAATCAGGAATGAAAGAAGGGTCGTGGCTGCCAACACCACAGAAATGTATATGATGACATGAACATCTATGTGCCAAACAAACTAGGTAACAATGAAATAGACACAAACTGCCGAAAATGACTCAAGATGAAACAGGAACTATGAGCAGACCTAAGGTTTATTTGCTACTTAAACGATGGAATTAGGAATTTCTAAACTTTCCAAGGTGAGATGCTCATGCACATGGCGTCACAGGTCAATTCTAGCAAGTGCGTACAGAAGACTGCTAACAGACACATGACCTCTTTGGAGGAATATGCAGATGCTCTGGAATTTGGCACTGGTATCTTCCACAACCCTGTTTTGGGATGTGCAAATTATATGTCAATCACATTTAAACTGTTGGGATAACATGCACATGTAATGCAGTACAGCTGGAAGAATGGAATTCCTATTTCTTTGTTCCCGTATTTTATTTTGTCAAATTGAACAGAATTTGAAGGTTATAACTCATGAGCTTCCCCTCTTTCCATACACGTGCATGCTGTATATGTGTACGTATTTGTGGGGGTCTGTACATGTGGACATCTGTATATGTGTACATGTGTGTGTGCATGTGAAGGCCAGAGCTGGATGCCTGATGTCTAACCCAATTGTCCTCAACATTTTTTGAGTCAAGGTCTTTCACTGAAAGCTTACTGACTGGTTGGTGCCCCAGGGTTCTGCCTTTCTCTGACTCCCTGATGCAGGGATTACAGTGCACTCCATCACTCCTGACTTTCACATGAGTGCTGGAGACCAGAACTCAGTCCACATCCTTGTACAGCAACCGCTTTACCAACTGAGCCATCGACCCATTCCCTCGTTATAACAAGTAGCTTCATATTTCTTCTCTCCCAAATCTATTCTATTCAGGGAAAGCTTTAAACACAGTTTACAGGTATAAGTTATATTAGGAAGAAGTCTCTACAATACATTCAATAAAGATGTGTGTATGTTGTTCATGTACAAACACACACACATCTATATTCCCATCTTCGATTTATACAGTGCTCCTATAACGTAAGATGAGAAGTCAGACAATTCAAAAGAAGCTTGGGGAAATGGTACGTAAAATACACTTGTATGAGAGCGAAGCAAACACTGGTGGGAAAAAAAGGCAACCCTTTAGGCTGTCAGTAAGAATTTAAAAATGGCATACCTTTCTTGAACTATTGCTTGGCAGCTTATATTCAAATATTAACTGTACTTTTGCTATAACCCAGTAATTCCACTTCTGGAGTTTCCTTCTATGGCAATATTTAGAGAGGCACTTAAACGGAAATGAGCCGAGGTGACTACAATCATGTTTCTACTAAAATATTAGACCGATCTCTCATAAGTGCCCCTCGGAATGCTACAATGAAACCCATTACTTAGGATGCTAAATTAAAAAGCAACGTAAGAGAAATAAATAGCCCTTGGTGTGGGCACAGTTTACTACTGGAAAGCAGCTAAAACCATGAGGTGGCTCAGCAGTTAAGAGCACTTGCTGGTCTCCCAGAGGACCCAAGTCTGGTCCCTAGCACCATCTGAAATCCCAGCTCCAGGGGATCCAATGCCTCTGGTCTCCAAGGGTGCCTGCACTCATGTGTGTATACCCACATGTGGACACAAAACCTACATATAATTAAAAACAATAAACACAAATCTACAAAAAGCAATGCGGTCGATCTACTTAATGACATGGAAGTATCTCTATGTTACCATAAAACTGGGGGAAAATGTTCAGTTGGTGGACACGCTAATCCCAGCACTGAGAGAGGAGACTGAAGCAGGAGGATTACGAGTTTGAGGCTAGCCTGGGATACACAGCAAGACTATTTTTAAATAATGATAATCCTTAGAGAAACATGTTCCCAGAAACTGATTACGCTATCTCTGTAATGTCTGAGATCAGAAGTGATTTGGACTACAGATATTTTTCAGACTCTACCACACATATTTGCATATGCATCATGAGGTATGGTATCCTGTGGATGGGGTCAAAACTAAATATGAAAATCATTTGTTTTATACACAGAGCTTGAGGTATTTTATAAAATATCTGGTCTGCAACCTACCACATGAGGTTAAGTGTGTGGTTTTCCTTTCTTGTCTTTCTTTCCTATTTTTGGAGGGAATTGCTTCTTGCTGTTTGGTTGGTTGGTTGATTGGTTTTTGTCTTGCTGAGACAGATTCGGGCAGCTGGCCTCAAAATTGCTATGTGATCTACGATAACCTTGAATTTCTCCTCTTCCTACCTCTACCTCCCAAGTGCTCCTGCTGCAGGCATGAGTCACCGTGCTCCAGCTGCTGCGGTGTTCTTGTCTTCTCACATTATGGTGACGCTCAAAAAACTTCCAGACTTTCGCGCATCTTGGATTTGGGTTTGGGGATTAGGATGTTCAACCTGTATAATTTTACTTTTGCAAAAAAAGAAAAAACGAAAAATAAAAAGAAAAAGGAAGGAAGGAAGGAAGGAAGGAAGGAAGGAAGGAAGGAAGGAAAAGAAAAGGTAAACCTCGCCTAGTGGTGGTGGCACAGGTCTTTAATCCCAGCACTTGACAGAGGCAGGAGAATCTCTGTGATTTTGAGGCCAGCCTGGTCTACAGAGCTAGTTCCAGGTCAGGCTCAAAAGCTACAGAGAAACCCTGTCATGAAAAACCAAAAATAAATAAATAAAATGTAAACCTCACCACACACATATACTTTTATGCAAACTATAGCCAGCTGTAGGCACAGCTGCCCTCAGAGTGAGAAAAAAGTCAACATCCTCTGATTTCCTCACTCTCACTGCAGGGGCCAGCCTTCCCCTGCTACCTACAGAGTCTCACCGTCATTTTCTCTGGTCTCTCGCAGACCAGTGCCTAGCCTCCCTGCTGTCTGCTCACAGCCCCCTGCCCTCCAGCCTACTCCTTTTTGGGGTGCACTAACCCTGATGCCATACCCCAACAGCACCCCAGATACAGGGAGGACCCTCCCCAGGCACTCTCCCCAATGTCCATCAAACTAGAAGAAAACAGGCTCGCCGTAGCATGCTGCACAGAAATCCATCTTCCAGGACTGCACCCCCTCAGACCAGGGGAGCTGGACCAACGTGCCTTCAGCACCACAGACGTGGGTCTCCCTAGAGCCCCACACTGTGCTCAGATGGAGGACACAGGGAGCCACACTTGACATTCTGCTATGTGACAGGATGGAGCTGGTCTGAAGGACAAACTAGCTTCTCTGTAGAAGGAACTGCCTCTTTAGGAACTTTGTGCTTCCCACCACATAATTTAAATAAAAAAAAAAAGATTTAAAAAATGTCAGGAGCTCTTCTGTGTCCTCTTGTTCTGAAAAGATAAATCTTTGACCAAGAAACTCAGGCTACCAGGGACTTAGTCAGGAGGGATGAGGTGGCAGCCTGGAACCAGTTTGAGGGCCATTTACAAGACAGAATACGCAGGATGGAGTACCTGAAACAGAATGGAGCAGGGACGAGAAGGGACACCAAGGATGTACCTTAGTTTCAAATGTGGGCAAACATGCAGAAGGTAGGGCACTGAGGTCGCACTGCCGTGCCTGGGACACCGTCACGGTGTTTATTGGTTACCAGAATGGCTTCAGAGAAGAAAATATTTCTAAATAATAAGAGCTGAAAAGTAATGGTTCTGGGTTGATCAGCTGCACACACGAAAATGCACTCATGTAAACACTTATCAGACACAAAAAGAAAGAAATCCCGACAGACTCTACCCCCATATGAATCCCTCATACATATGTCTTCAGGGTAAGTCTGCAGCAGAGGTGTAACTCTGTGGTCTATTTTTATACAACACAGGAAACCATCCCATAAACCTGAATGAACCCAGAAGCCACTGCCAAATGATGGAGCAAGCCCTGAGTTGAACTTTGCTACCAAGGTGACTTCTGGGATAAGGGGCCTCTGCCTGTTGTCTGAGGTGACTCCATTCAGGTAATGCTCACCCTCTGGTACTCATTTTATTTCCAAATGATCGCAATGTACGGCTCCATGAGTTTCGACACATGTTGAGTCACATGGCCACCACCTGGCTGGGGCGTGCTGGGTACACAAACATCCTGTCACCCTCCAACACTTCCCCCGTCTGTTCACTCGGGGCCGCACACCACCCCTCTCCCACCCCTGGCAACCACGGATCTGTTCTCCGTCACTCACATTCTGTCTTCTCGAGAATGTCACAGAAATGGAATAGAACACTGTGGAACATTCTGGGACTCGGTTCTCTTGCCGAGTGCTCCATGTCCCACTGCTCTGCCCCCTACCTACTGCTGCTAACTGTTCAGGCTGGCAGTTGCAGCCTCTGCTCCTTTTGCACTCACATCTTGCTGGGATGCCAAAGACATCCCCTGTCTCTGATACCCTAACCAAAGAAATCGGAGTTTGCAGCATAGCGCATGGGGGGAAATTTGTGATGCTTGCTAAAACCAATCAAGAAAGAATGAAGGCCCAGAAGCCCTTGGGTGGCACATGTAGCCCATGTACCCAAACCAACCCAAGCAGACTCACTAGAAGTCAAGAGTCTGACCCTGAGTCTAGACTCAGTCTGTCTTCCTCCCTGCTGCCTGTCCAGAGTTCTTTCATGAGCTAGAAGCCCGTGAGGGCACCAGGTTCCCATCACATTTCCAAGTGGCCTCTGCCTGGCACCTCCACCCCAGCAGCCCAGCACGAAGCCAAGAGCCTTCAAGAATACCTGTCAGGAAGCCGGGAGGGGGTGACACACACTTTTAATCCCAGCACTCGGGAAGCAGAGGCAGGAGAATCTTTATGAGTTCGAGGCCAGCCTGGTCTACAGAGCTAGTTCCAGGACAGGGTCCAAAGCTACAGAGAAACCCTGTCTTGAAAAACTAAACCAAACCAAACAAACAAACAAAAAAAGAACACATGGCAGGAAGCCATGGGTCCAGTCATGTTCCGCAAATACTGAACTTAGAAATACCACCACGGACTCAAAAGACATAAAGCACATTTTTCTCATACCTAGGACTGTGGAAGTCTATGCTGAAGAAGTAAACCTTTGTTCTTTCCTAAGAAGGAAGAAGCTCTCACTTTCACCAGGAGGCAAGCTTCTTCCTAAAGGAGGAAGGCAGAGGCTAAAGCAGAGGCATCTCAGTAAATAGCCCATTTCATGGTGATCCAGGAGGTATCCTGTGATAGTTCGTCGCTACCAGGCTTCTGCAAGTGGAGACGCCAGAAACATCCCCCGTGTCTCCTTGCACCTGAGAAGAGCCTGGACACAGAACTGGGATTGGGACCTCCCATCCCACCCTGACAGTGCAGAGAGCATGAAACTGACCTGTTGTCGTGTGTGTTAGCTCAGTCAGCCCCAAACCCAACACTCCAGCAAGTGCACAGACACCCACCTGCCCACAGCCTGTATGCAGGTCCATCAAAACAAGGACCTATCTAGGTGCCCAGAATGATGGTGGCTGTTGGAGCAAACCAGGGGTAAAGAGGAGATCTCAAGACATTAACCCTTTCCAAAACATGAAACTGTTTATAAGTATCTAAGTATGGTAAAATATGCAGAAATTTACAAACGTGTGGTTCAGGGGTGGAGACAACTTGGTAAGGCCAAGAAAACACTGGGAGGAAAAAGCAATGTTCTTCAGATAGACCCAAAGCAGGAGCCAAGGGGCTAGACGAGCAACTGAGAACCACAACCAAATCCTGAAGGGGTTACAGAGGCTGAGCATCTGTGGTTCAATCTCTTGCGAAGGCCTCACAGCAGATGGTGTCACAGTAGAGGTTGGGGAAGGGTCGCATAGTGAGAAGGAGCCAGGCTTGCCCTCTCACAACGTCCCATTCTTGTGAAAACTATCAAGAACAACAGTCAACGTCACAGGAAATCCACCTCTAAAAGTTTCTAACACCTTCCAACAGTACCACCCGCAAGGCTGGATGTGAGGATACATGGAATGGACTCATGATGTCATTACTGACAACTCCTGACCACACACTGAGAGGCTGAGAGATTGGCTACCCTAAACTTGCCATGTGCGTGCTTCTAGGATACAGGAACTCCAGCTGTGGGCTGGAGAGGGGCTCAGAGATTAAGAGTGTGAGCTGCTCTTGCAGTAGACCCAGGTGTGGTTCCCAGCATCTGTTGGGCAGCTCACGACCGCCTGTAAGTCAAGCACTGGGGGATAAGAAGCCATTTTCTGGCCTCTGTGGACTCACATGCATGCATGCACACATGCAATTAAAAATTAAATCAACTGTTTTGTTTTTATAAAAATCCATGCTTTTTTCTCACCACCGCTTTTTAAAATTCTCCTGTAGGAACACAAGGTTGTCTTTTTTTCAGTGGGACATAAGAGTGGACATCATGATTCATTCTGTCAAATAATTCTACCTTCTTCCCATATCAGGTGGTAAACCTGGCACAAGCTCCAGGTCTTACAAACTCTAAGCCAGTGATGGATGGAGGTGTGACCTGGTGTTAGAACATTTCCTAACATAGGTGGGACCCCAGGTTTGATTCCCATCATTGCCAAAAAAAAAAACAAACAAACAGAACAAACAAACAAAGACATAACTCCCAAGCATAAGCTGTCTATGTGGAAGAAGCCACATCTCACTGGGCCCATTTAAATGCCTGCAAGCACTTAGGATAAGGGATGCATTTTCTTCCCCCAAACACAATTATACCAACTATGGAAAAACATTTGCATCAGGATTAACCTCAAACTCTAATGCACTAAGCATACTCAGCTGAGGTCCAGCTTTTTTGCATCTCAGTCTTGGGAGTGTGTCCTTGTCTAATCTCTGGCATGGCTCCTAGCCACCTGACACCTAGAACAACATCTGTAAAACAGAGAAAAGCCTCATGGAAGAGGACCTTTAACCTCTCTCATTCCAGGTGTCAGTGACGCATGGCTGGTGCCAGCATTAGATGCTAGGAGGACCAGGAAAGGTGATGCCCAAAGAGATATTCAGAAAAACAAGACCTCCCCAAAACCACGGGATGCAGAACAGTGCAAACTCATGCCGAAAATGAACCCTTGGAAGAGAGTTCATTTTAAGCCCCTGTTCTTGTCTGAAGGCCCCTCTCATTGGTCTTTGCCTTGGAACATGTCTGCAGGAACCCTCCAATCATAGTTGTTAGGCGATCATATGACTCTACCATTCTCTTTGTCTTTTTCACTCCCCTAGGCGATCTGTTCCACATAAAATACATCTCAGCTGGAGCCTCCAAGAGAGCTCTTGCCTTGGAGTTCTGTTTTTTGTTTGTTTCTTGTTCTGTTTGTTTTGGGTTTTTTTTTTGTGGGTTTTCTTTTTCAGTGTTGGGGCCCCACATACGCTGGGCAAATGTTCTAACACCAGGTCACACCCCCATCCATCCCTGGCTTAGAGTTTCGAAGACCTGGAACTTGTGCCAGGTTTACCACCTGATACGGGAAAGAACTTGGAAATTCACGTGTTCTTTCTCTGCCTGCTCCCTCATAGGAACAGATGGGAGAGATTTTTTTTTCTTGTCTGTTTTGAGACTTCAGTGAGATCCCGCACACAAATGCCCCTGTCTTTCTTCTGGCAATGGATCCACAAGTGTTATTGACATGAATTCTACTGGAGATAAAATCTGCCTTTATGTCTCCAAATGGACCCCCATGCCACTCTAGGTGGCTTATGCTACATAAGCTTGGCCTTACTTAGCAGCTCAAAATCGATTATGCCCACAGGGTCTCGGACCTTTTTGTACTCCTGATGGGTTTGTCTGGACCTGTGAGGCTCTTAGGCCTACGACTAGCAGGGTCCTTCCCCAGCCTTTTCCTACATTTCAGGACATCTCAGGCCTGATTGATGCTGGGCTGGCCCCAATCTCTAACCCCATAGGTCTCGCCTCCCTAACATACTATGAACACCTCCTAGACAATTCTAATCTGTCACTGCATGTGTATACTCACGTGCAAAATGGAGATGGAAGCACATTTAATTTCATGAACACCAGACTCCAAGGACAGCCTTGCCAAAGGGCCCATGTAAAAACTCTGTAACAGGACTTACTTCTCATTACACAATACATTGGCAAGCCAGATTCCTGGCGTTAGCTTGGCTGTGTAGCTCTGTACAGCCATGTACAGATCCCATGTAGCAAAGTCTAGGAAGGTACTTGGCAAAAGATGGCATGCCCCATCGCCCTGCCAAATACTGGGCACTGGCGTGATCATGTGACGGACTTGCATATATTAAGCAAGCACTATACCACTAAATGATACACTTAACCCAGCAATATAAAAATTTAAAAATTATGTGCCTATGTGAATGCTGGTGCCCATAGAGACCAGAAGAGGGCACCAGATTCCCTGGAGCTAGAGTTACACTTGGTTGTAAGCCACTCAACACCGGTTCTAAGAACCAGTTCTTCTGCAAGAGCCATATGAGCTCTTCATCCCTGAGCCACCTCTTCAGCCCTTCAAAACTTTTAATTTGAAAATTTTTTTCATAGTAAAATCGCACAAATTTCCAAAATCGTATAAGGCAAACCCAAAGCCTGCCGTGCTGAGAATTTCCACTTCCGTATGTTTCTTCCCCAGAGTCTGTCCACCTTGTCCTCATGTCTCACGATTATTTTACATCAGATAATACCTGGCTTAAAGAGTGTTGAGTTTCACTCAGCTGACTGGTGTAGGAGCCGAGTCCTAACAAGGCTTGTGCTTAGGTTTGGTTATGGGCGCTCCGAGGCATTCCTTGCTGACTCCATGGCTCCAGGCAGGTGATCAAGAGTACGGAGGGGGGGGTCCCTTTCCTCCAGCAGGTGAGAACACTCAGCAGTGTGGCTCTGCCACTTCCAGGTCCTCTGATCAGGTCACTCTCCCTTCCACTCTTCCCAGCTGTTCCAGGTCCAGCCTCGGTGCGCACACAGTTTGGTATTTAGTCATCTCCATGGCGACTGTTCAAAGATTTCTCACTTGCCTTCTCTGCTCAGAACCGTCCTCTCGCCAACACACTTCCCCACGAATGCTAACAATGTCAACACGCTTAGCTCTGGCCCAGCCTCTGCTCTGATCTCTGGTAGCCGTGGTTCAGAAGGCATCCTCAGACAGACCGTCAGAGCAAACATGGATCGCTCCTTGTATCACACACCCGCACCGGGTGGTGGTCCATTCTTGAAGACAGCCGCTTCGTATATTAGGTCTAATATTTTTTAAGAAGAGAAAGCAAATCCAACACTTGATTGTGCCATTATGTCTGGGATTGAATACCTGATTCCTTTTAGAAGGCAATGCTATATGTATAGAAGAGATTACAAAATAAACTATATACCCTATACTATAATATTATATATATAATATAAACCCTATATTATATTATATTATATTATCCCTAAAACTATATACTAGTTTTTTTTTTAAAACCGATGGAGAATTTTTCTTGAAGCAAAAAAATGTTGATAGTTTGACACCTGCTAAGCACCTGTGCCAACGTGGCAGGCACCGGGAGTAAAATGTGTGCCTTGGGATACAAACCCACGGAGCTTGAGGCCTGCTCTCCTCAGTGACACTAGGCAGAGTCTGGTAGCTTGGGATGCTCAAACGTAAAACAGTCTCTAAAAGCTCCCTCCATGGCCAAAGCCGTGACCTTTGGGCTGACTAGCCATCTCATCTGGAATACCAGCCACAGGACAGAAGAGCACAAACGTGTAGCCTGGACCTTACTTGGAGGGACCCCCCACCCCGCCTCAGGTCTCGGGGCCCTTAGAGATGACTGCAAGTCCTCAGCTGTGGGACAGGTATAGATCTATTCTGACAACCAATGCAGATCTAAGTTCCGATATTAAATGCCTCCTTGAGACAGCTGTGCTGAGACGTGATCCCCAGTTGGGCATTAGTGGAAGGCCGTGGAAACCTTTAAGGTCATTAGAGGTGTGCTCTTGATGGGACCATAGGACTTCGGTCTCTTCCTGACTCTCCTGAGAGGACTGGGTGTCTCTGTCTTGTTCACACTTCCACCTTGTGCGCTGCCTTGCCACGGGTCCAGTAACAGTGGGTCAACCAACATTACACTGAAACCTTAAAAAAATGAGTCAAAAGAAACCTTCTCATAGCCTGATGATCCCCAGTATGATGGAGCGCTGGCTAACACACACGTTTAGCTCCCAACAAAAGCTACTTTCTGGCAAATGCTCGCCCTTCGCAAAGAATGGGTCAAGGGGGAGAGAGGCAAGCAGTCCTTTTTAGCAACCCAGCTTCCAGGGCATCTCCCATCCCACAGCCCGTGGGTGGCCTGGGGATGTAACAGCTCAATAGTGAACAAAGTTTAACAGCCCTCATAAAAAGTCAAAGCCAGACTCAAGCCTATCTACCAGGCAGATAAAGACCTCAGAGGGCTGAGCCTTCCTAGCCTGGTACAAGCTGCCCACTAGCCCTGCATAGGAGACCTGGGCTCCCGTTTCTCGGGTCGCTTACATTTCAGTGACCTTCCTCTGCCTGGTGTGGCCTCCATCCATAGCACAATGACAGCTGGAACTTACAAAAGGCAACAGTGGGGAAGTAGGACTGAGCCTCAAGATTTCCATGGAAATCCCGCATGGATGAATTTCATTAACGCCCCGCTACCTCTTCAACCCAGACAAAGGTTCTAGGTTCATTTTCCTACCTATTCAGAATCCCAAAGGTTCACAAGGCTACGTGTAAGCAAGACCACAGACTCTAATGGCTTTATGCGTACACAAGGAGTACAGGGTGTATGACCATGAGCTGGTGTCTCGGAAGCTTTTGGAAGGCCTGGGGTGAAGATGCAGGGGGCAGACTCTGGGTGAGATTTATAAGGATACTGCGAAATTTATGAGCCCTGGGCAGCGGCAGCAGCAGCAGCAGCAGCAGCAGCAGCAGCAGCAGCAGCAGCAGCAGCAGCGGCCGCCGCTCAGGTTTCCTCCGCTGTTTGCATTTGAGTCCCTGGGTTTGTCGAGGGTTATTTATCTACGCAGATTATTTCATTTGGTTCACTTTCCTTCTGGTTACGGGTACCGGCACTGCAGTGTAACTGCCCTAATGTGCGAGAAGTGGGCAAGGGTGGAACAATCCTATTATGTGCCCGAGAAAGCAGCGTGGCTATTTTAAAGTATCCTGGAGGAGGTTCTAACTGTTTCCATGTCATGAGGACCCAAGTAACCGACGCTGCCGTCAAACCCGGTCCAGGAAACAATGGGAGCTGTCAGGCGCGGGGCCGAGACAAACACTGCCAGCGAATGGCCATTCCCCACTCCACTGCATTCCTGCTTGACCTACCTGCTGGCTCTATGGCATCGGGAAACCTGACTCCTACCAGCCAGCCTCCCTGGAGACCAGGGACCTGGCACTGAACACCCCATCTGTGTGCACGCCCCGGGCCACCTGCCACGTTGCTCTCTGGCTGGTTCCCTCGCCACCTGTAAACTCACAGAGCTTGTCTCCAGGCACCAAGCCCAGCAGAGGGAGAGAAAGGGCAAAGGGCCAGTGATAAGGCCAGGGAAGCCAGCAACAGAATGAGTGGGTGACAGGGCTTAGCAGCTCAGGCAAGGGGGTAGTGGAATTCGGAAGGAGGGAACTGCTGTATTTTGTCTACACTCTCAACCTTCTGCTTCCTCAAATGCCATGAGCAGGCAGTAACACCATCTCCTCCACCGGCATTCTCGCTCCCATTGTACCGAACACACCTTTGGGCTCTGCAGAGCCCAAAGAGGAAGGAGTTAAGAAGACGGCTCCCTTCCACACACACCTGCTGTCCATTTACCTGTGGAGAGACCCCAACAAAGAGCTACAAAGAACGCCTGCACCCTCACCGCCATACCCGCTCTCAAGAGTACCTGGAGGGTTAAGTGAGATGGTGCAGATGAAATATTTAGTTCCCCCAGAATTACACCTTAGTTCTAATAAGCTTGCTGTGCAGAAGGAACAAGAGAAGGCTGAAAATGACTGGCTGTGGTCAGTTCAGTGGTCAGCATTTGTATGGCATGTGCCAAGCCCCGAGCTCCATCCTTGGCACAGCAAATAATAGTAATTAATGTTAATAATAAATATAGAATACAGCCTTGTAAAAATAAAGGGGCAGATAATAAACTACAGGGGCAAAGCAAATGCTAAGGGGCCTTTGATTTTCAAAGAAAGGCTAAGCAGGCGTGGGCAGCACACACCAGTAGGATAACAGCAGGCAGCAGGTGGGCACCAGGCACCTGGGCAAAGCACCGACTCAAAAAGCAGGAGAGCCGGCATGCCCACGGCCTTGTTCACAGTGCTTGCAAGCGCCTTCCATTCTCTGGGCCCCAGGGCCCTGCCCACCTCACAGCAGAGCCGGGGCCCCAACAAGGCTGTTGAGAACATGTTGTACTTTGAACAGAACCAAATCTGAACAAAGAAAGGCATTTCGAGACTCGTGGGACTCTTGGCACAAAGGTAGCCTGTGCCTCACCTGGGTACCGACAGAGGGGTTTGAAGAGGGGGGAGGCCCTAGGGTTAAGCCAAAGCCTCCGTGTGCAAAGACTGCATGCTGGACTGACGGGACGAGGCTTCGAGAAGACTGTGTCTGCTCCTCAACTCTCATAGACTCCCCACTTTTGTGCGAGGTTCCGACCACCACTCCCGACTCTCTCCTATGCCTCAGGCCAATGAAGACCACATCTAATCTGACATACCAGTGCCCCGGCAGGGAGACAAGGCACCTACAGTACGGGCCCGTTCAAGTCTGCTACTGGCTCACTCAGCGACAACAGAGACAGCCCATACGGCCTCCTGAAACCAGACCATGGGGCGTGAAGTCACCTGGTACAGCCACAGAGCCGGATACCCTGAGGACTTGAGGACCAGCATTCCCAAACTGCCTGTTCACATGACCACACTGCTCCCTTGGGGATTCACCCAGCAGTGGGAAACCAGCAAAGGCAACTTAACACCATGTGCCCATACTGCATACCAGGATCTTAAAAATAATTTTTTTTTCCAGATCCATGCCGACACACACGCAATTCAACATATCACCGTTCCTTCCAGCTGACTGCACGGGTGGCTTAATGAGAGCCCAATCCCTCTGCTCCCCTGCAGGCATGGACCCGCCCTTGGATTGTGCCTTGATGGCTAGCAGACTGGCAAGCTCTACTTCCCTGTTTTCTCAGATGACAAGCTCTGGCATCTTCAGCAACATACCTGTGCCGAGGATTGGGGCAAGCTGGGAAAGGCAGGAGGGCAGATAAACACACGCAGAGTAAAGTCCCGTGCTAAGAACGGTCTCATTTTAACAAAGAGGCAGCTTGCAAAGAGAGAGAAGAATGCCCGGCAGAGGGGGTCCCAAGCCACCTGTTTGGCTTGGCTCGGGGGTACTTCTACCTGCCTGGTGTGCCATAGTCAGGGAAATGCACTGAGCTGCCCTACCTGGGGTTGTGGCCGGCAAGTACGGCAATCACCACACTTGTCTGCCACTCATCCTGGGAGTGGCATGGCCGTGTCTGTCCTGCATCCACATTCATCCTCAGTGTTCCAATCACACTAGCCGTGGGTACAGAAATCCCACTCTTCAACCAACTGCTCATGTACAGCTGGGCCGGTGCCAGGATCCAACAAGCTTTCCCCTCACTCTGAAGCCTGGGGTGGCTCCTGAGATGTGACCCTCCCCACCCCCTGGGGTTTGTGGCTGCTGCATGGCATAGTCTTACCCTCCCCACCACAGCCCTCCTGCAGCACAGTTGAGCTAATTCTAGGCTCCCTGCCACCCTTGCAAGCCCACGCTGCACATGTTCTGACTCATGCTGAGGCGCTCAGAAGCAAGACCAGGAGAGAGGCTGCAAGGCACCTGCCGGGCACTGGGCAGCAGCTGGCGCCCCCCACCGCAGGCTCACAAGGGATGCAGAGGTAGCTCTGAGGTCTCCCGCTATTTCATCCAATCTCCCTGAAAGATGAACCCAAATGGCATGTTTTGTGAGCTGCTCAGACACCAGCTTCACAATACAGAGCCATCAGATAAGACCCTGGAGTTAAATGTTAAACCCACGATTATTCTTTATAATCAAGATCCACTTTGGTGTGTGGCAAAATCTTCTTATAATGACAAATTCTCAAACGCCAAAGACACTACACCAAAAATGAAGACTGTAGGCATCTAACAGATCCAGCCAGCCTGGTTCAAACGCTATAGCATGCCTTACTTTCCCATGTCTTTCAAAGTCAAGTCAACGCCAAGAACCTCAGACTGTCGGGGGAGGAGACGGACACCCCCTAACCTGTAATGAGTAAGTATGGAGTTCTAGAGGGGACCCAAGCAGGAACAGTCACTTCTGCCCAGGAGGTGACAGAGAGCCCAGGGCAGTTGCCTCAAGGTGGCCTGTGGGCAGTGAGCCAGGTGAGCAAGGCCCTCTGGACAGAGAAGACATAGTTGTAAAGCTCATGGTTTCATGACTCTGTTGGAGAACATGAAGCATCAAGGCTGAACCTGAGGAGAGCGTGGGGGAAGAGGGGTGAAACACAAGCAGTCTGGTAGGTTCTGAAGGGCTCACGGAGCTCTGAGCAGACAGGGCTGAAGGAAGGGTACAGGTAAGGACCACATGGCCATGTTGGTAGCATCTCACCAGCTGGTCCCTTGGGACCACACCACCCCTACAGGTAGTCTATGTCTTCAAGAGGTCATGGGTAGTTGCATCTTCAGAGCAAACCTTAATAAACAGTATACCAAATTTCCATGATAATCCCAATAAGCCACCAGGCAATACTTAGACTGATAGCAGTTATGAGAAAAATAAATATGCAAAGTTATGTAGAAGCCCTGGCCTTCAACCAGTGGGCTCGACCACAGTAACAGTAGAGTATGGTGAGAGACGGCACCTTAGACTTCTGAGCTTGCTTTCCACTATAAATGGCACGACCCGGGCCCCACGGACAGAGTAGATACCATCTCTGTGGCATAACGTTCATCATCGTGTAACCCATGAGCCCCGCTTATATCAGGAGCCAAGGCCCAGGGGAGAAAACAGAGCCCTAGGAACCCAAGTAGCATGTTAACCAAGGCCCTTGCTTCAAAAATAGCAGGCCGCAACATCAAAATTCCCGGAGCCAGTCTCTGTGCCTGCGCCCCAGGCTGAGATCGCCCGAGCAGGTTTCCAGGGAGATGGAGATGCTGTGCCAATGCAGTGTGGAGGTGCTGTGGAGAAGCATGTGAAACTGCACACCTGAGTATCTCACAGCTGCAGAGAAGGGCCTCTGAGGGACCTGACAGAGTCTTGCCCCAACCCCAGGACTCCACCAGGCTCCAGAGCAGTCCCCACTCCAGCTGGCAGCCTGTGCTCTGGCCAGCTGTGAGGCAGGCAAAGGGGCAGCACCGGCACGTGGGGACCGGGTGGGTAGGGCCCCACAGGAGCTTCCCAAATTGCACATGCCCCACTCCCCCGCCTCCCCAGCTAGTCTCACTACCGCCCTCGGGTTACATAAACTGGGTCCTGTCACGGCCAACGGTGGCTCTAAGGTTACACGGCTGGACAGGGGCCAGGCAGGCTTGCTGTTTGTTTCCACCCTCTTTAACTCTTCCAAGGAGACTTTCCCCAAACTAGAGTCTCTGGGGGGTAGAGGGAGCACTGGCCCTGCCCATCCCTTCCCAAGCTCACAGTGCTGACTCTTCACTCAGGTAACTGACTCTGACACCACCCACAGGCTCTTCCTCAATGTTTCTGCTGACACAGGGGCCCCGAGGAGCAGTATCTGAGCTGGGAGGAATGAGATCCGGCGTGGCACTGTCAGCACCTCCCTTGTTCCTGGGTCTGCTTCACAGAGCATCAGCAGTACTCTAGGACCTCCAGGAAAGGAAAAAGAGAAGGCTGCTCTCTGAGCAAGACCTTAGCAACTGTAGGGCACTGTCCCAAGTCAGCAGCAGCAGTCCCTGTGAGCTAGAGGTATAGTCCAGAGCTGGTAAACCCAGCACAGCACCTGCCATGGGTAACCCAGCACAGTGCCCGCCATGGGTAACCCAGCACAGCACAACACCCACCATGGGTGACCCAGCACAGCGCCCACCACGGGTAACCCAGCACAGTGCCCGCCACAGGTAACCTAGCACAGCACAGCACCTGCCACGGGTGACCCAGCACAGCACCCACCACAGGTGACCCAGCACAGGATCCACAACGTTTTCATCATTGTGTATCCCTGCTACAATCAAGCGGTTTGGGTGGCATGATGTGTTCAAGTGACACAGAAAGACAGGAAAGGACATCATATGCCATACATCAGGACATCCATGCCCAGAGACAAGCAGGTACAGAGGACCGGAGAAGATCCACTTCTGGCTGCCCATTCTCTGCAGTAGCTAAGTTCCCTCTTCGGATCCTGGTGGCCCTGTCTGACAGACATCCAATACAAAGTATCATGATGTAATCATTTTTGAGCACTCAAGGGATACTTCTGGGACCCCCTAGAGACATGAGCAATGTGTGAGAGGGAACATGCCACAGTCAGCTGTTCTGGTCACGGTACCAAAACGCCTGGGGGTCGCTCTAGACATCTGAAGTTGCTGCCTAGATTCCTGCTATTCCAGAGGATACGAGACCACAGGGATATCACCTGAGAGCATGGGGAGGTGGGACCTCAGCTCTTCCAGGTGACAGGGATGGTATCTTAGTTAGGGCTTCTATTGCTGTGAAGGGACACCATGACCATGGCAATTCTTTTTTTGTCTGTTTGTTTGTTTGTTTGTTTGTTTTTCGAGACAAGGTTTCTCTGTGTAACAGTCCTAGCTGTCCTGGAACTAGCTCTTGAAGACCAGGATGGTCTTGAACTCACAGAGATCCACTTGCCTCTGCCTCCCGAGTGCTGGGATTAAAGGCGTGCACCACCATCACCTGGTGACCGTGGCAACTCTTAATAAAGAAAACATTTCATTGGGGCTGACTTAAAGGTTCAGAGGTTTAGACCATTATCACCATGGCAGGAAGCATGGTGGTACACAGCCATGGTGCTGAAGAAGGAGCAGAGAGTTCTACATCCGGATAGGCAGGCAGCAGGAAGAGAGAGTGATGCTGGGCCTGGCTTGAGCATCTGAAACCTCAAATCCCACCCCCACTAACATACTCCTCCAACAAGGCCACACCTCCTAACAGTGCTGCCCTCTGTGGGCCTATGGGGGGCCATTTTCATTCAAATCACCACAGATGGGATGCCAAGTGTAGGTAAGGGAAGGAGTTGTCAGCCATTATGGGTGCTGGGCAAGGACAGGAGCGAGACGTGAAAGCTAGTGCCAACCTGCAATGAGAGGGCCGGTCTTTCAGCAAAGCTTTCTTCGACTCTGACAGAACCAAGCAAGAGAGTTTTCTAAAAATGGCACTGACTAGCCCCAAGTCTCTCATAAGTCTATACACCTTCCATGCATCTCAAATATTAAAACTTGGTAGAGCCCCGTGAGTCAACATGGTGTGATGCAGTATGGGTTTACCATATGGGGTCACCGTCAGGCCAGGAGAACTGGCTCCCAAACTTCCAGAGAAGGAAAGCAGAACGGAACAAACTCCTGGGACACCAGCCATTCCTAGGGTGAGCTTAGAAAAATAGGGATTTTCCTAATTATCAAGACATTTGTTGTACTGAAAAAAAAATGAAGCTGTATTTTATATATACATAGATGTTACTCATCTTTTAAAAGTTTTATGCCCCAAGTCTCTGTTTAAGATTCTTTTAAAAGCTTGTGTGTGTGTGTGTGTGTGTGTGTGTGTGTGTGTGTGTGTGTGCCTGCATGAGTTTGTGTATACCACATATCTGCAGGTTCCTGAAGAGGCTTCGTATTCCCTGGAACTAGAGTTACAGAGAGCTAAGAGCTGCTAACTGAACCCAGGACCCCTGTAAGAGCAGGAAGTGTCCTTAACTTCTGAGCCATCTCTCTAGTCCCCAGCTTGGAACATTTTTAATTTTAGGAGTTTTATAGTCTACGTTTTTGTTTGGTTTGATTTTGAATTCCCCAATTCACCATGCACACGGGGAGCAAGGGGAAGGGACAGAGGCTCTTTGGAAGTGGTTGTAACTGGGAAAGGAGAGGAGTCCCACGGATCTAAGGCAGATCATGAAGTCTGTTACTCTCAACAGGTCCTACAGGCTTGCTTCCACCCTTCTGCTTTGGTATAGCCCATCAAAGTGGTTCGAATAAGAATGGTCCCCATATGCTTATATATTTGAATACCTGGTCCCCAGTTGGTGAAAATGTCTGGGAAAGATTAGGAGATATGGCCTCGTTAGAGAAATCATGTCATCGGGGAAGGGTTTTGAGGTTTCAAAAGCCCACACGTTCCCAGTTTCTGTCTCTCTGTCTGCCCCTCCCAACCCTGGTTGTGAATCAAGAAGTGATCTCTCTGCTGTTCCTGTTACCATGCCTTTGCTCCACCATCATGGATTCTAACCCTTTGAAACCACAAGCTCCAAATTAAATGCGTTCTTTCATAAGTTGCCTTCATCACGGTGTTTTACCTCAAGCAATAAAAAAGTAACTAAGGCACCCACCGAAGCATCTTCCTTCTTAACAAGAACAACAGCGTCTATCACTCAATACCTGCTCAGCTCACTGAAGGCAACCAGGAGTGGTGGTGCACACTTTTAATCCCACCCTCTGGAAGCAGAAGCAGGAGGATTCCTGTGAGTTCAAGACATCTGACCTGTATAGGACAGTGGTTCTAACCCCTAACCTCAATGCTGTGACAGTTCCTCATGTGGTGACCCCCCCAACCATAAAATTATTTTTGTTGCTACTTCATAACCGTAATCTTGCTATTGTCGTGAATCATAATGTAAATAGACGATGTGCAGGATGTCTGATAAGCAACCTTGATGAAAAGGGTTGTTTGACCCCCAAAGTAGTATTGACCCATCGGCTGAGAACGGCTGTTCTAAGTAGCCAGGGTTACATAGCGAGACCCTGTTGCAAAAGAAAACAACAAAAGCTAAAAAGAAACCACGAAGAGCAGCCCTTCTCTAACACATCGTGTGTGCAGCTTGGTTTCTACTTCTTCCCCATGGGTTTGCTTTCTTCCTGCAGCTCCGACCTATCACCCTTCCGACCTTAGACCATGCAGTTCCCTTGCCGACTGTGCACTCTCTGGAAGTGTTCCTACTGGCTTGACTGCGTCTGACAGGAATGACTCACTGCCCGTGACTAGTGGTTTCCAAATGTTCCCTTGTAGAAATAACACTGGGATGAACATCCTTGCAGAGGGATCTCTACCTGCAGACTTAATTGTCTCCCCAGGATAAATCCCTAGAAATGGAATCAGCAGGATAAAGGGAGGAAATCTTTTAAAGGTTTTTGGGGCAGACTGCCAAATTGCTTGGCAGGAATCTCGTATCTTCCACTCCCACAGTTCCAGGAGACTCCCCGGCACACACCTCCACCTGCAAAGAATACCATCATCCACACGAACAAATAAAAAAAAAACACCAGAAATGTGCTTGTTTGGCAGGAGATCTTGTATCAGATTTTACATGCGACTGTGAGACTGAGACCAGCGTCTTCACAAGTCACCGTGTCTTCCATCGCGTTCCAATCTTTTCCTCTATTCCTAGTTGGAGGTTCCTTCAAAAATCACAGGGGTTCAGCTGGGAGAGGTGGCATAGGTGTTAAGCTTTTGGGAGGCTGAGGCAGGAGGGTCTTGAGTTCAAGGCCAGCCTGGGCTACACAGAAAGATTTGATCCCAAATGAACAAAGAAATGGGCACATTGATTACCTTATTTGTCTTACATGTTGCAAGCATTCTTCCTGGTTGCCATTTAACTGGTGATTTCCTTTCTGCTTTATTTATTCATGCATCCTGAAGTCTACACATGCACACATTCTTCAAACACAACACCTGCAGCCTTGAAGCTTCAGTCTCTAGTGCTATGGTATAGAAAGATATTTCTCATCTCATAATTGCTTACTTATCAACACTTACTTTTTAGTACTTTAATGTTTTTATTTTTACTCTTAGGTTTTAATCCATGAGGACAAAGCTCTGTAAGTAAGTAAAGCTAAACAACAACAACAATAATAATAACAAAAACAAAACTAGGCTGGATCCAAACTAGGGATGTGCCTGGGATTAAGTTTTAATCTTAGTTACGGTTAAGTAACAGCTAAATATATTAAACTATAATTTCCAGACTTTCTAGTATTTTCCATGAAAATACTATTTTCACCCCAATGTCAAATGTTCAAATTATTATAAATATATGTATTTCAATATCTGGTCATCTCCCTAGATTCTGGCTGGAAATTATATTAAGTCTACAAGTTATCTGGGGGAAAACTGAAATATTGGTGGTATTGATGGAACATTCAAACATCTCCACGTAATCATTATGTCCTTTACACCAGTTCAACAGATTTTTCTTTTTTTTTTAAGTTGTTTTAGGGCTTTATTCTAGATTTAGTTGAATACCTGCTATAAAACTGAACTTTTCTAAAATGCTAGAGGAAAAAAGTCTCCAATAAACTATCATGTTTTAGGTATGGTAATAGGAAAATGGACATTTGTGGACATAGTTAATGTTCTGTTTCTTTTCATAAAAAATAATGGTACATTAGTGACCAAACTACATAACAGAAACTACTTCAGGGAGGAAGGATTTATTGCAGCTATGGTTTGAGATGGCTCCATCCATGGCTGTTTGACTCCTTGTACTTAAGTAGAATATTATAGTTATGGTAGATTGTGGTAGAGGCAACAATCTGTTGTGTGATATTTTGTTTGTGTTCTGACAAATAAAGCTTGCTTGGAGTCAGAGGGCAGAGCAAGTCACTAGTTAACTAGTTAACCATAGAGGTCTAAAGGACTTCAACAGATTTTTCTGAGTCCCCTTCCTAGAAGTTCCAGCTTTGATCCTATCACAAAAGCATTTCCCTGGCTCATGTCCTGAGTATTTTCTAGGTCTAGGGGGCAACTCCCACCAAGCCAGTCCTGGCTGGTCCCAAAGCTCTGATTGAATGGGTCACCTCCAGCACTTCCCTAGTTTGGGTTCAACCTCGTTGTTTTTACTTTACCTACTTAGAGCTTTGTCCAGGTTGGTTCAAAACTCACAAACCTCTGCCTGAGAGGTCCTTGTTACTCAGGGATACAGACCCCCCCCCCCACCAAGCCCACTCAAAATGCCTTTCTGCCATGAGCCACCCTCATTCCTCCAGACACAACCCTGCTCTGTAGTCAGACTTTTCTCCCAACTGCAAATGTGCCTGCCCTGGGCTTCCTCACTGGAAAAGGCTCCCCTTTCCCAACCAGAGCCCAGCAATCCCGCCAGGTTTGCATAAGAAGCGGCCTCCATGCAGTGCCATTGTGGAGGTGTGACCTCCCTAGGCTGCAGGAGCAGTGTGCAGAAAATGGATCTGGGGGCAACAATGGGCACCCCATCACAGAGGAGGAGCTCCCCCAAATTACTCCATGATCCATGAGTCAAAACAGAGAAGACAAGAAAGATGGGCACTGAGGACAAAGGAGGGCCTATGCTTCTCCCAGAGAGCCATCGGGAGTGTCTGTCAGTCTGGCCAGTCACATTCCTAGGATCTCCTGACAAGGTCTCAGGTTCCTACCACTCAAGGGAAGGTTGGAGCCTGTACTTGGAAATCAAGTCTCCCTGATCATGGCCCAGACTTGCCTGGGTAAAGGTTGTGTCTCTCACCCCAACGGCTAACAACAAATTTGCCTGTAAAGCTTGTTAGACCCAGACAGTTCCACCCAGACCTCCTGAGTCAGACTGCAGGGTGAGGCCTGGACAGCCATGGGGCTACCAACACAGGCCTAATAGGTAAAGAGCCAGGAAAGCCACCTTCCCCAGTGCTGAGGCACAGGCCTCCTGACAGGGAGCATGCCATTCCCTTCTGCAGACTGGTGTGGATGACAATCACAGGGACAGGTGAGAAAGCCGAGTTGGAAGTCACATGTCCAAGGGCCCAGGCAGGGAAGACCTCAAACAGTTTGTGGCATTTGAAAATCCACCCTTTCTGGGCCTAGCTAGAACCCTGCAGGTCCTGTGATTCCTGAGCATCCACTTCTCACAGATGTCTAAGTTGGTCCTGAGCCTGCAGAAACAAGGCATCTCCACCAACAGGGTGTGCTGTGGTGGAGGTGGGGATCCCTGCAGTCCCTCATGTCCCATTCTGTACCACAATGAGCCAAGTCACCAGCTTAGCCCCACTGTACTGGGTCACTCCCATTGTTGTGATTCTGGGTCACAACGACCCTCTCACACATTCCTACCTATGCTGGCATGGCTGGCTTTCTTGGGCTCATATATTTTTGTCTTCAAGACCCCCTCCTCCATTAAAACAACTGACTAAAGCTGATTTTACTACTGAAGCAGTACAAAAATGAATATATCAACATTGTCTATTAAAACATTTCCTTTAACCCCAAGCTCACCTTTTCCCTCTGATCTGAAGCAATCAGAAATGAAAACCCTTTGACACTGAGTCTCCCTACCCATAGCTAGCCCTTCCTGACCATGATCCCCCACGGTGTCTTATGGACATCTCAAGTGGAAGCTCAAGCATGGGCTATGCCCACATCTTAGACCCATAGAGCCCTCAGAGCCCTCACTACTCTCTCCTGGAGCCTCAATGCACATAACTGGCAGATTCAGAGTGCTCCCGGGATCCTCAACAGCCGTGAGCTGAAGGAACCCTGGGCAGAATGAAGAGAAGTAACTTTACCCGGTGGGGACTAACATTGTTGCAGCAGCCGAGACTTGCTCTAAAGGAATTTGTACGAATCCATTTTCTTTACCATAACATATGCTTAATATAAGTCAATTCAAAAGGAGCAAAGGCTTAAACACACACAAAACAATGATGACTGATCCTGGTGCTCTGGACCATGGTGGCACTTGGCTCTGAGGGGCGAGGTGTGACAAAGGAGTCTGTTTGCTTAATGGCGTGGCAGAGGAAGGAACCAGGATCTGATAGCCCCTTCAAGGACATGCCTACTTCCAGTGATGAAATGACCTCCCACTTGGCTATGCCTCTGAAAGATTCTACAACCTCCCGTATCCAAACTAAGTCAGTATTGTGCTTGACTTTCCGGTGGCAGTGTAGTTCATATTCAAACTGGCTTGACACCCAGCGGTGTCTCGGAGCTAGGTATAGGTTCATGTTCACCGAGAAACCTGGCTTCTGAGGGGACAAGACATACCTATAAGAGAGCCAGAACATAGGAGAGTTCAATGGGAAAGGGGGGATTGGGGAGACACTCCTGTCCCTGAGTGGGCAATGCAGACAGCCTGTCAACTTCTATTGCTAATATTCCATATGGCTATGACACTTCTGTCTCTTTGGTAGTGAACATTTGCTTAACGCTTGGGATTGTTTTTAATGGCTGAAAGCTAAAAATAAATGAAATCCAGAATTAAACAGAACAGAGCAGTGACTACTCATTGGAATTCAGTTGTTCTCTTAGCCCCACTGCTTAACTGGAGTTTATGTTTGGTTACTTCTTTGAGATATTATTCTGTTCAGTCACACAGGTTTTTTTTATAGAAAATATTTTAAAGAATATTAGGGAGTGGAAAGCTATACTTCATCTCATAGTTGGGGCAAAATTCCCAAATGCAGAAGTGGCATGACTACAGCACCTCCTAGTGAAAACTATTGAAATTACAGGCAAAGTTCTCAAGAGGAAAAATGAACTATGGAAGGCAGTCTGTGCTATCTGCTTCTCTGGAAGTCTACAAAGATGAATTTTCCAAACACAAACCCTAATTATTTGTATCTGAAATTCTTACATACAAGTACTATCTTGAAAACAAATCAATATTATATCACATATGTATGCAGGTGATTTTTAAATATGTGTGGATGTTGAGAGGATTAATAAAATACAGTGTCACCTATGAAACCCTCAAGACTCAGTGTCTTTTTGTTAATGATGTCCTTCCTAATGACAGACTGTGAAAATATAGTCACTATCATGTAAGGGTTTTCCAAATTGTTCACTGTCACATACACAGAGGAGCTAGGAATTGTGGCTTTGGGGAGAGTTGTCAGTTTTTAAGAAACTAAATATCAGGACTAGAGAGGACAAACAGCTTGTTATGCAAGCATTGAAACACAAGTTCAGAACCCTGGTAGAAGCTAAGCAGACACTATGGCCTTCTCTAGTCTCAGCACTCAGGAGACTGGGCAAGCTGGCTAGCTAGAATAATTGGGATTGGCTAGCTTGGGTTCAGCAAGAGAGCTTGTCTCAGTAAACAGACTGGAGTGTGATAGAGGAGGATGTTCAATGCCAGCTTCAGGTTTACATGTATGTACGCAAGTGCACCCACAGGCTTGCAAACACACACATACACACATACACACACACACACACACACACACACACACACACACCCCACATATACATGCCAATATGAAAGAGAGAGAGGAAGAAACCAACACTATGGTATATTGATCCTTTGACACTTTTCAGATCATTGTTTTTTGTACATTAAAGACTTGATCCATGGAGAAAAGGTGGTGGTACTGAGAAGGCAGTAAACATTTAAGAGGTGACACTCGGTGGGATTTGGGGACTGTTGTTCTCTTTGCTTTCTAGCCATGTGTGGCCAGGCTGGTCCACCCACAGGTTCCTACCACCATCCTACCACAGATCTTAAAGCAATGGGCCAACTGATCATGCATTAGAACCTTCAAAGCTATAAATGAAAACAAACCTCTCTTTATAAACTAGTTACCATGGGCACTTCATGAAGTGACAGAGAACTGGCTAGAAAATCTGGGGAAGGATCCAGTATGAACTTGGATTTGGTAGACAACCAGTAGCTGAAATTGCAACTCTGGACTAGAGACTGGATGGCCATCAGAAGAGGTTGAGACATTTGATACTGAATCACAGTGCTCATTTAGGAGTTGGGGAACAGCAGGAACAGATGATGTTTGGCAAGTACCTGCTCCTTCAGTTCATCCAGCACACAGTAAGCAGTTCACTGGGGATAGCCCTAGAAGCCAGACGAGTCAGGACCACAGTTGTCCACAGCCATCCCCCCTCACCCAGAGCCAACCCAGGATCCAACGGCCTCTGGGCTGCAGCCACCAGATCTGGACTCTAGTCCACTCCCTCAGGCCCACCTGGGTCTCCTGGGCTGGTGACAGGGGAGCCATGTTTGCCTCCTACCTGGAGTTTCTTCACCTTAAAACACATCATCATTTCTACTTTTAAACACTTGTTTTTATTTTATGTGTATAAGGATGTTTTGCCTGCATGCCTGTCTGTGTACCACAAATGTGCCTAGATCCATGGAAGGCCATAGGAGATACTGGATCCCCTGGAACTAGAGTTACAGGTGGCTGGGAGCCCCATATGGATAGTAGGAATTAAACCCATGCTCTCTGGAAGAGCAGCCAGTGGCCCTAACCACTTATCATCACTCCAGGTACCATCCCCTACCATCTCGAGACTTTCTAATTAGAGGGACAGTCATCAGATCTAACTACTCTGTAAGTACCTAACCACGCTTGGAGCACATAGCAGCTGATCGGCCAGCTGTGCTCTCCCTCCGTCCTTCCCTTTAGCAGGTGAAGAAGGACTCACCAGTAGTCATCTCATACTGCTGTGGCTGGAGTGTCGTCTGTGTCCCCCTAAGCATCGCGTACAGGAACCTTGCTCCTCAGTGCAGTGACGGAGGCAGAGGGTCCTTCTAGAGAGTGGAGCCCACTCGAAGACAAGTAAGTCCTTGGAGTGGCACCTCCGAAGGGATTTAGGCAATTCTCAGGGGATCCTAGTTAGTTCCAGTGACAGCTGATTGTCAAACAGAGTAAGCAAGCCTGCTCCTGAGTCTCTCTTGCCACATAACTTCTCCCTCTGCTGACAGTTTTCCCCACCATGATGCTAGCTGCCATCAGGTGATGGAGTCAGAAAATGCTTCTCAATATTTTATGAAATGGAACTCCAGGATACGTCCATCAACATCCATGTGCACAGATCAAATGTGAAATCATGACATTCACAGGAAAACAGATGGAACTTGAAACCTATGAAGGAAAGTAGCCCATACTCAGAAAGATTAAAATTACACGTTGTATCTAATATAGAGATCCTTGAATTTAATTTTTGTGTATGTGTATACATGTAGGAGATACGTTTCATTAAGACAAACAGAAAAAGGATTGTATGAAGAGAAAATAGAAATATCGAGAGGGAAGAGGGCGATAGAATGCAGGTGGCATGAATACAGAAGGGCATTTACTGAGGCATCCACATGTGGCCCAAAGATGCCAGAGTCATGCTACTGAAGTCCCAGTTAAACAAACCTCTTTTCTTCAAGAAGTGCCTGGCCTTGATTATTTTGTTACGCCCATAGGAAACGGCTTGTAGATGTGCTCACTCTTGGGTTGGCACGGGGTAAGCACTACACAGGCACTGGTGCCCCCACCGAACTCTTACAACACCCCTCTGTGTCAACACCAGTCCCTTCCCAACTCTCAGGAGGAGGATAGAAGCAAAGAGACCCCACATCAAGAGCCAAGGTTTGGACTTGGAGCTCTACTTTGAGATGGGCTGGAAGCTGTCAAGTACCCCTGCCAACACAGCAGAGAGCCCTGCCTGCCACCTCACAACCCCGCCTCCCACCACACCCAAGGCAGGCCCGGCACAGCCTGCCGTCCACTCGAGTCTCACCAAGTGACGACTGTCCACCATCCCTAGCCACAGCAATGTTCCCCTTGCTCTGACATCCGTCATCCGCATCTGCATCTTCTGCACAAGCCACAGTTTCTAATCTCCTCACAGCATCACAGTGTGAGGAAGACGGCGGGGTCAGGCTTCACCAAACAGCAAGGGCCTGGCTAGAGCGTCCAGTCAGTGCCCCGCGTCCTATGAGCTTCCCAGCCCTGCCCTCCTGTCAGTTGCTGAGAGAGGGGGAAGGGAGAGGTAGGAGGGAGTCTTTGCCATCACTACAGTCTGGGGCTTCAATACAGGATGAACCACAGGAAAAAGCTCTGATGTGGACCGGAGATGAAGGAAACCCTCCCAGAACCCAAATCCCGCTCTGGCCATGACCACATCTAGCAAGTCATTCTTGACACTGAATGAAACCCTGAAGACTCCACAAGGACATTCCCCTGCTGGGCATTTCCAAGTTCAGGGTTCATCACAAAACAAGAAGATGCAGGCTGGAGAGATGGCTCAGTGGTTAAGAGCCCTCGCTGATCTTCCAGAGACTCTGAGTTTAGTTCCCTGTACCCATGTCAGGTGGTTCAAAACCTCCTGTAACCCCAGCTTCAGGGGGATCTGATCTCTGCAGGTACCTGAACTCACATGGCATTCACTCTTCACACACACACACACACACACACACACACACACACACACACTTTAAAATAAAAATAAATTAAAAAAGAAAGATGGTCCCTGGTCTTCTACGTCATGATAACGTGGACAAGTCCTGTGGCTACGCTGTCCTTCAGTTTGCTTCTCTGTAAAACAGTGGCAGACACAGCAGTGTGCCATTCTCTGGCTCTGGTTGGCCCCCTGAGCAACCCTGGCCCAGATCCCTCCCTTCCCTGAGCCTCACTTTTCCTCCTTCTAAACTCACATAAGTGACTGGACGGATCAAATGAGAGGGTCAAGGTGAAATTACTCAAAATAATGATAATCCATGTTGCCATTATTAATTATTCGAAAACACGAGTCCTTGAGGGTTTGTACCAGGCCTACTGAATATCCAGCATTCACCCCCCCTCCTACTCCCCCTCCTTGCACACGCCCCCCTAAGAGACGCATTCCACCTGAGGAGAATCGAGAGAAACCAGCTTCTGGTGTTGAAATAACTACCAGAGTTTACCTCATACAGCACTACCAGTACAGACCCCACAGGAAAGGAAAATGGCTGTTGTGTAGAAATCAAACCCTGCTTTCAATCTGTACGGAGAACGTGACAGAGACACCTGGGGTGAGAGCCTGGATGTGGGAGGCTAAAAGAATGAGAAGAGAAAAGGGGGGGCAAGGAGGAAGAGAGAAAAGGAGGGAGGTGGACAGAGGAAAGGCAAATTGTTTGGTGAATAGCAAATCACTACTAGTTCCCCTTTGGTCAAAAACCACAGGTTTCCTGGATAGACCTAGTAACAGCACGGCCCGCTGGGCCCATGCAGGGCTTATCCCCAGAGCAGGTAGGGGCTCCCCCTTCCAGCGCCCTTTCCACCACCTAGAGGAGCACCAGCTCATTTAAATAGTTCACCCATCAGGAATGATACTTGCTGTTGGGGTCAGAAGGACCCCACCATCAGATCCGCGGCTGCCTGCCTCCGTCCGCTGTCTCCCACGGTCCCTGTGCCCCTGACAGTGTTCCCAGCTGCTAAACACATGGTCTTTCATGAAACTCTTACTCAGCATGCTGCCCCTTACCAACAGAAAACACAACACCCTACTTAGGGGGCTCCCGTCTCCCCATGGACACCAGAATTCACAGTGGTTCCATACAAAAGCCCAATGAACAGGGAAAGAGAAAAATAAGCTGACTGCTGATCAATTATGACTCACGAAAAAAAAAAAAAACAGCTATTTACATAGCAGCAAATTAAGTGCTGCTTCCCACCCACGCCTGGCCATGCAGGGCTCCTCAATATTCACCCCGCACCGAGAAAGTGTGAGAACACTCACCTCGCATCTCGTGTGCCCTCTCCTTGAAGGCAGGTCTCTTGCTGCCCTGATTTCCCAGCTCTTGGTTTGCAAGCACCCTAAGTCTGAAAGGGTTGTCAGCATCTGCCTTCGCCTTGTTTTCCCACCTGTTCTGATCCTCAGGCTGGAAGCTTCGATCTGATTTCTCTATGATAACAGAGCTGGGACTTCGGGGCTCATGTCAGGAGGCACCTGCACGGAAGCGTTCAGCCTTCCCATGAATGCTGGCAGAGGTCCTAGTTGCTCGAGCATGTCTCCACGGGCTCTGAACAGCAGATGAGACCCTCCATCCATGGAATGGGTGTTTACAGGCTGAAGACACTTGGCCCGAAGTCACCAAAACTTCCCGGAGGGCCAGATCTGCCCTGTTGTCGAAGTTCCACCTGGATGTCTAGCCGAGGACCAGGCTTTTAGCAATCTGTCAGCCCTGCATCTCCCGCCTTCAGTCGTCTTCTGCTTAGATTAATTAAGACTGAGTTCCAAATAACACAGATGCTGTCAACCAAGACCCATGAACTCTCAGTACCAAGTCATCTCATGGGAAAGAATCTTGGTGTGAAAAAAAACTTAATTCAGGCAGGATGCATCAGAGGAGGAATCCTGTCTATATACAGGAAATAGACATCAGGGTTAAGTACTCAGAAGTAATCAGACAATTAATTATGAAGAAACAAAACATGGACGAGGCTGGCCACGGTTGTTTTGTTACTAAATGGTGGAAGGTTAGAAATGACCTAACTAAATACATCTATCCAAGATGAGGCTTTGAAGACGAAATTAAGGCCGGGCGGTGGTGGCTCACGCCTTTAATCCCAGCACTTGGGAGGCAGAGGCAAGCGGATCTCTGTGAGTTCGAGACCAGTCTGGTCTACAAGAGCTAGTTCCAGGACAGGCTCCAAAACCACAGAGAAACCCTGTCTCAAAAAACACCAAAAAAAAAAAAAAGAAGAAGATGAAATTAAGACCTACCCATGGAATGGATCCACCCCAGCCAGGGGACGGATGCAAAGAAGAAATGTCTAATAATCCAGTAATGTGGAAAAGAAACTCTACACACAATACCTTTGAAAAGGTAGCCCACAAAGCAATATGGATAGCACCTCTGCTTATAAACAATGCCCATGCCACAGGATCTGCACAAGACTGGGGTCCCAGACCCCAACCAAGGCTACCCAAATCTGCAGATACTCAAGTCTCTTTGTTATGTTTTGAATGTTAAGTTTCTCCCACAAGTTTATTGGTCTGAGTACTTGGTCCCTAGTTGATGGTACTCTTTGGGCAGGTGTGGGATCTTTAGGACGTGGGACCTAGCTGGAGAAGGTCTCAGTGTGAGGATTACAACTTGGCTTCACTTCCAGCACAAACTCTCTCCTTTGCTTCCTAATTCGCTGAGAAGTAAGGAGTAAGAAGTGGCAAAGTCCTGTCACCAGGAACACCGTGAACTCTATCATGTCTTCCTTACTACAAGAATTTACACTTTCAGACGGTGGCAAGACAAAGTCCTTCCTCTCTCAGGTTACTCTCTTGTCAATGATTTGGTCATAGCGACAACAGAAACAACCAATACACCCTTAAATAAAATGTCAGGGCTGGAGAGATTGCCCAACAGTTAGTGCTTGTTGGATCTGAGTTTGGGTCCCAGCTCCCCCATCAGGTGACTCAAAACCACTTGCAACTCCAGCTCCAGGGGATGTGGTGCCCTCTTTTGTCCTGTGAGGGCACACACCCATGTGGCATACACTCATACAGACACATATGCACACATAAACAAAATATTCTTTAAAAATGGCATAGCATTTGCATAGAAACTACATGTATCTTCCCACATACTTCAGATCATCTCTTGATTATTTATAATGCCTACCACAATGCAAATGCTATGCAAATAGCTGATAAGTGGCATTGTTTAGAGAATACAGACTAGGGGTGGGGTTGCAGGGGGGGAGCTCAGGCATATTCAGTTGAGACAATTTTTTTTCAAATGTTATTAATTTGCATTTGACTGATCATGGATGCAGAACTCACAGCTATCTACCAAAGGGTGACTGCATATTCTAACCCAGTGCATGCACGCATTCATGGGTCTTCATATGGCACAGGCGCTTGGAAGGATGTGTCCCAGATGATATGGAGATACTTGTTCCTTTTCTGTCCCTGGGTTTGCCTGATGGTGAGACCACTGAGTCTGCCAACGGCATCTGGCCTGGTGCCATAGAGGAGAGCAGCCGAAGAGCAGCTGAGCCATGACAGTGAACCAAAGCACAAGTCTGGGCACAACCCAGTCTGTCTGACAGGCCTGCTCAATGCCGTTTGTTCCTTCCTGGCCTTCCCTGCTGGCCCGGACAGGTCCTCCTCCACCCAGAGCCTCCTGAAGTCTCTCTGTTTTAGAATGCGGTACCAGATAAGACACACCTACCACAACACCTCAACCCAAAACCCGTCTTTTCTCGTGAAGATCATGAAGAAAAGAAGATAAGATGAGCCAGGCCTCAGAAAGTGGTAACTCACCCCTCAAAACACTTGTGCATGCCTGCTGAGATCTCGTCTGCAATCCAAGAGCATACGGAAAGTACAGGGGAGCAGAGACACCAAAGGAGGCAGGGAACTAATCTCCCACAGAGATCCTGGCTGACGTTAAGCAGGGATTCAAAACTACATGGATTCTGGGTCCTCTGGAAATGAAGACTGCAAATTCATTACATGAATCCTGTAGGAGATATTTAATACAAAAAAATAAATAAATAAGATATGTGTGTCTTAAACACAGACAGCAAGAGTCGGGAGGCCCGAAAGATGCCTAATGCTCACAATGTCCTAAATATACCCAGGACAGCTGGGCATCAGATATCATGGCACTCTAAATACAGAAGAGACACTCAATATTCCTATGCATAGGACAATATATTCAAGAGAACCTAATATCCAGGCATAATCCAGTTACCCATGGGTGACACCTGTTCCGGTCATCCAAGTTCAGACTCGCGGAGCAGAGCAGTTCCAGGCTCCCTTCCTAGAATGTGTACATCCTACAACATGCACAGCCTCACTGCGAGTACTTCAAGTCTGGTGCCTGGAGCCACATACTAGTGGGAAAGTAAGCTACTGCAGAGAGATGGGATGGGAACCTGCAATATAGCCCGCAGGTGCTGGGGGCCTTCATCTTCCCTAACAGTATCTATCCACCTACACTATCTCTGTCCCTGCTTATCACGGCGTGTTTAAAATTGCATCAAGGCCATTGCCCACCTGGCATCTTCCAGCGTCGGTTCTGCGCTGGAGCGCTTTGTACTATGGGTGCTATGGGTGCTGTGCCCATTCTTCTTAAATAATATCAGATCCCAAATGCTAAGTGCTTTGTGTTGTTTCACGGATAATTCTAATTGAGAACTCTAATAAATGCCTTCATGCATTCTTTTATTTAGACATTCTGTTAATTTTGTGAGCATGCACGCATGTGTGTGAGTGTGCATGCAGAGACCAAAGAACAGCCTCTCCTATGACCGACCATATGAGTGCAAGGGACGGAGCTAAAGTCAAAGGCTTGGGGGTTAGATGCTCTAACCGCTGAGCCATCTCTTTGGCCAACACTTGCAAATTATTAATAAGCCATTCTCTTCATTATTTACTACCTAACATAGTGTGTGTGTGTGTGTGTGTGTGTGTGTGTGTGTGTGTGTGTACACCACCATTCCTATTCCATGGGGAACCTGGGGTCACAGGCTCCTAAGCAGTAGTGCAGAAACCAAAGCCGGCCCTCCTCACTGGAATGAACTCCCTGCTGTGAGAAAGCAAAGAGTCCCTTTGACATTCAAGGTCCCACACGGAGGCTACGTCTTTTTAAGTGTCTCTTGAAGACTGTGTGCAACACAACTAGTGTGCCTGGCGCCTCCCACAGACACGAGAATTTGGAAGCAGAACCATGAGAGATTTGGGTGTGGACTTCAGAGGTAAGGGTAGAAGTTAGTCCCACACACCACAGCTAGGCAAAGACCTGAGGAACTGATGGATAACTTTCCATGCCTCACCTCCCCCAAGGCTCTTTCTTAGTTTCTTTTCACACAAAACCACAAGAACTACTTGAGGCTGTCTCCCCTCAGGAATCTCTTCAGGAATGCTGACGGAAATTCCGAGGTTGGTGGTTGATGCTGACACACCTGTGCCTTCATTTCCTGGCAGCTCACTACTAAGGTTACAGAGAGACACGGCAGCCACCAAGCTCAGGCTATGGGGGATAGAGAGCTCTTAAAGCAATACAGAGAGTTTGGGGATACGATTTCAGAATCACACGTGTGTTCTCGGGACCTTTTATCTGACCTAAAAGTTCACAGTCCTTTTCTGGACTTGATGAGAATCATTAACAGGATCTGACAAGAACATGTCACCGTTTGCATTCAGCTTGGAGACAACAAGAAGAGCTTATTACTCTGGGTACTCTTGCTGTCCTACCTGCTGGTGGCACTGCTGGCCCCACCAGGTCTCCCAGAAGCGAAGAGATGTGCACACCTGCCAGACACCTGCCAGACACACCGTCGGCAGACGCAAGCTTTAGTGGGTCTCTGGCTCCTTCTCAGATTCATGCGGCTAAGTCTGTTTGAAGGCTCACCTCTTCCAAGGCTCACCTTCAGCAAAAGCAGAACCCAGGGTAAGCAAAAGCCAGGGCTCAGACACAGAGCTGCCTCCCTAAGAGCCTGCCTTACTCCCTAGGTGACTCCCAAGCCCTCAGAAGGGACAGCTGTAACCAGATTTTCTGTCATTCTGCCAAGTCATCATACATGCTAGGAATACCGTGGGTCGTTCGTAAGATGAAGCAGCAGCCCCAGAAACAGGAATCTGCATTCACTCGTGGGAATTAAAGTCCCATGCACATAACCCAGGCTGGCCTACCGAAGGGAGTAATGGCGCTTGTCTGTCTTGTTTTCCTCCATCTTCCCCCCACCCCGCCCCACATGACTGAGACACCCTCTCTCCAGGGACAGAGGAGGAGGGTAATTAATATGAGATTGCATTTTCGATTATGGAAGGAACACTGTGATATTCCCATCTGTGTGCCACAAAGTGTGATGATTAAACCAGGACAACCGGCATACCCCGTACCCCTAGCATTTTATCATTTCTTTGCATTGGGAACATTCAAGATATTTTCTTTCTTCCTTTTTTTTTTCTTCTCCTAGACAGGCTTTGTTTGTGTTGCCTTGACTTGTCCTGGCACTCGCTCAGTAGACCAGGCTGACCTCAAACGCACAGAGATCCTCCTGCCTCTGCCTCCCAAGTGCTGGAATGAAAGGTGTGTGCACCGGCACCCTGCAAAATATTTTCTTTTTGGATTTGAAATGGATAGTAAGTTATTTTTTTATCTATATTCATCTTTCTGTACCAGAATATGATGCCCTCATACCAAAAAAATTACATTTATACTCTCTTCACAGATCAGTGAGAAAGCTTAGCTGTTTCGGTCTAAGGCTCTCTTCTAAGCCTGGAGTTCAGCAACAGAAGAAACAACCTAGGAAGCATTCTTGGTCACAGATATTGAAAGGCTCTTCTGGTCCTGGGAGGAAATGGACTGGGAAAGACCCCCACGCCCAGGACCTATTGAAGGTTGAAGGTGAGGTGGCAAGCATGGGGAGCTTTGGTCCAGCTGTGTGTGATGTTGGGAAATGGCAGCCTAGTGTGGTTTCAGAAAACCTCCACAAGTTATCCGCTCTCTAATAGGGAGGGACCTTGAAGCCTTGGGGGAGAAGTCCGAGAGCCTATGCAAAGGCCAAGACTGAGACCCAGTTAAATAAAATGCAGCAGAAACCCTAGCCAGGAGACCATTGGAGCACTGGGGTGAGGGTGGGAAGTTGAGGAAGAGGGGCTCCCTTGAGAACATCAAGAAGACCAACACGAAAGAGTCACCCGGTGTCCAGATGTCACCGTGACTTCTTCCTGGTGTCTAGCCACCACCTCAACAATAAGGAGCCTAAAGAAAGACTGGGGGTACAAGCTACTTTAAGTTATACAGTGATTGAAATATCACTTGAATTAGGCCCAAGAAAAACAGAAATCCTGAGCTAGAACTAAGTATACCAGAAAGGAAGCCAAAATACTCTGTCTGGTGGCAAAATTAAGTTTACATTAAAAAAAATTGCATCCTTTCACAATAAACCAGCAGAAGGAAATGTATCCATCCTGATTCATAGACTTCCACTGGGTCTCTGTACAACACAAACAATATTTATAAGACTATCTGCCTGGGCTAACTTCCAGGGGAAAAGCACATGTCTCCAGCTTGCCAAGTCAAATGCAGGCCTACCAGGCTGTCCCAGAGAAAACTTAGCCTACAGGAGGGCCCCCAGGCCTTCGCACAGTCTCTCATTGTAACTGAGAACTCTGAGAGCTGGCTGTTACACGCCAGCCATTCCGGCTGCTGTAACAAAGTGCTATAGACTGTGGCTTATAAACAACAGAAGTTTGTAGCTCACAGTTCTGGAAGTCTAGGATCCAAGTACGAGCCGATCTGGTACCCGCGGTGATGGTTGTTTCCTGACTCACAGACGGCACCTCACGGTGGTGTTCTCACACAGCCCAAGGAGGGAAGAAGCGCTCTAACCCCAGGCAGAAGGCACCGGTGCATAAAACCATCACCCCAGAGGCTAGGCTTTCTGTACAGGACTCTGGAAGAGTCCGCGCACGTGCGCGCACACGCGGGCGCATAAACGCACGCAGAGTATTATCATTTCTCCCATTCTCTGTGAGGTCAAACTGAGACTTCACAGCAAGATTTGATAAGGTCCAAAGAACCACGATGAATGGTGACGCACCTACCTAGGTCAACTATGCTAGCAGATACCATGTGCCGAATCTCATGCACTTGCCAGCTCCTGCAAGATGGATACTCCACTTAGTGGATACTCCACTGCTTCTATAAATGGGCAAGGGCTGCTGGGGAGGTAGAGCAAATCTAGAACACCAGTGAGTCAAAGGCAAATGTCTCCGAGGTTACAAAAAAAAATCAGTAATGTTACTAGGGATGTTTCATGCACCATTTTGAAGCATTAAATATGAAAATCCATGATGTACAAAATACCTCAATTTTAAGTAAAGGCGGGATCAGCCTCCCTGATTTCTCAGTCTTGTCTACTGCTCCGAGATGAAATTGCACAACAGTAGGACTGAGCCTGGAATCCAGCCCAGCTAACGCAGGCAAGGCATCTTCACGCCACCCCACGGGGGAGCTTTCTCTCCACCATTTTATAATCTCAAAGAGCTCTTGAGGCGGCCCCAGTCCTCAGTCATCTCAGGTGTGTGTCTGCATGACTGAGCTCCCAAGGAGCACCAGCTTGGGGGAGATTCGATTTCGTTGTTGCTATGTGTTTAGGTAAATGGAATGAAGTTCCAGCCTCCGCCAAAGGACGGGCATACTTTAAAATAGTTGTGGAAGGTGCAAGGTGGGCTTCCAATGGATCACACAGGTGTGTCTCCCACCTGGATTTTCTGGTTCAATTCTGACGCGATACCAACTGTCCACCTGCTACCCGTAAGTCCAGTCACACCAGGGTCCTCACCCCCCCATCCCCCGCTTGCATTTCAAAAGCCAAATGCGAGCTCATTTGGGCAACTACTTAGGCTCTCGACAAATGTAAACTCACACTGAAAATGAAGTCCTGCCGGTTAGGAAATGACTGTTCAACAAATATTTGTTGACTCAAATTTTGATTTTTTTTTCCCTAAGATTCAACACAGAATCCCTTCTGGTGACTTGTAACCTAAGCTCCAGACCTGTTAAATAAACCATGACCCGAAGCATAAGGACGTCAGTCAATGTCCACTGGTCTCCCTCACCGTGGCCTTTGGAGACAGACACGATTATGCCCAGTACTAAGAATTGAAACGCACGCAGCAAGCCCGTCTCCCCCTCTTCCTCTGTTTTCTTAGTGTTAAAACTGGTTAAACTGCTCAGCTCTGCCTCACATTTCAAAGTTAAGTCCAGCAAAGTGCTCAGAGGAAAACTTTGGGCACTTGCGCGTCTGGCTCCCCTCGCCCCACTGGCCACGGTGTCGTGGACGTGCCCCCACACGGGTGGCGTGGGCCCCGGGTCCGAAGAGCCCGGGCTGACTGGGCTCTGCCTGCTACCACCTCCCCAGGTCCACGTGGGGACAAGACTTCGGGAACACGCCAGACCCCCCGGCCCCGACACCCTCAACCCCTGCGGGGTCTGCGCCCCACGCGCGCTGCGTGGCCACGCATTTCAGACCGTCCCAGGTACCTGGCACTGGAGCGTGGCCGTGCTTGCAAACGCGCCGGGAAGGGCTCAGTCCTCGGGGACACGCGGGGGCTGCTCTGTCAGAGTGCGTGCTGACCCCCCGGCCGCAGCGTCAAGGGCCCGCGGCACCGCGCAGCAGGGGGCGGTAGGGTGCAGGGAGCGCTGGGTCTGCGGCCGGGGGATGGACGCGGACACGGGCGCGACCCTCGGGCGGCCGCGCTGGCCCTGCGCTGGGCGCGCACTCGCGGATCCCGGCTCGGCAGCGCGCGGCCCGGCGGGGGCGGACGCGGCTGCTCCGCTCGGCTCAGCTCTGCTCCGCGCCGCCCAGGCCCGCGCGCCTCCCCCGCGCCGCTCCCGCCGGGCACGCGGGATCCGGGCCACCCCACGCTGCGGCGCTGCGGAGCTGGGAGCCTCTCTGGCCCCTGCCAGCACGAGGCCCGAGGGCCCGGGGACCCCGCGGGAACGCAGACACCCAGGATCAGGGCTGCTGTGCACCACCTCCCTACCACCTGGGCCTAGGAGAGTGGGCGCCTGTGTGCAAGGGAGGGACGTACGCATACGAATGCAAGTCAAAGTTGTTGTTTCATAACCTAGTGGGTCCCAGCGCCTGAAGGCTCATAAGGGGAGCTGCCGCTCTGACTCTAGGTTAATTGCTGTGACACTGGCAAGTGTGGGAAGAAAGGTTGGAGGAGACATCTCTACCTGGCTCCCCAACCCCCATTTAACTGAGGAGCTGCCCATTTTGGGAAGAAACTGGCTGTGATTGCCAGCTCATCTAATCAGCTACCTACAGAGCCCCACTTCCCACAAGCTTTGGTCTGCTGGCACGGCCTAGAACCAACTCTCCAGAACCATACCAACCAGAACCTCTGGTGTCATCCGTGTCAAGGAGGAAGAACCAGGAACGTCAACTGAGTCCCAGAAGGGCTCCGAGGCTGCAGTAGCATGAGCCCTAACTGGAAGCGAGGATTTTACCATCAGACAGTGAGCTCTGACTTCATGGCGATGTTAGTGTTATTGGAAGACCTAGAGGATTCCACACCCCAGCGTTGAGCCGTGAGGTGATGGCTTGCGACCAGGGACACCGAGAACCCCAAAAGCCCACACTTGCACCGCTATTTGGAAAAGCTTCTCCCCACAGCTGGCTGAAAAGTGAGACCAAAAAGAGTAGGAAGACGGGAAAAGAACTTAGAGCTAGATCTCATTTAGTTGGATACATAAAAGGAAGTTTGTTGCCTTCTTAAAACGTTTTGATGTAATCATCCCCTTTGGTTCAAGCTAGTCACTTAAAAGTCCTCTTTGATGGTTAAATGAATTAACTCCCTCTATGAAAAGAGCATGAACAAATCGTGAATCAGTCTCCCAGCCCCCAAACTAACAACCATTCCCAATGAGCAGGTGACTCACGGCGGAGAAAATGAGAAAATGAATTGGTTTAGGTGTGTATGTTTGCCTTGTTGGAAATCCTCAGACTAAACTGAACAACTACGAGCAAACAAACCCATGCCCTCACTCATCTTGAGTCTGCTGCTGCTTGCTATTCAGATCCACATGTGTTCGGAATGGCTGTAACCACTAAATATTAATCGACTCCATAAATTATCTTTCTAAGGTTACTAAGAGTTTTGTTTCCAGAATATCAGGAGCCTCTCTGGCTTTATTTGTATGTGCTTGTGGGTGGCTTTTGAAGTTCCTGGAGGGTTTCAGAGGGGGGAAAAAAAACCCAGAGGATCTTGGTGATTAGCTAAGGCTGAGAACACGGTGTCAACACCCAAAATAGAAAAAAGCGGTTGGGAACTCTGTGACTAGGTGGTTAGCAACATGGAAAATGATCTGTAGGCTGGAGAGTGGGGACCTCTGTGCTTTCAAAGAAGGGAATGGGAGAAGGAAGACCTGCCTATTGCCACCCCAAGACGTTCACCTTCACGGACACCTCTGGTTCTCAGCTGCTGTCCATGAACTCTTCTTAGCATTTGTCACCAAGCCTTCAAGCCAGTGGGGGGGGGGGGTACAAACTAACAGATCCAAGGAAGGCTTTGTAGAACTTCAAAGAAAACAGTTTCTTAAATCCCACAGAAACTACCACTCAGCCAAGAGCATAGGGTTGGTGACTTTCCAGATGCTAGAAAGTCTGTCTTAGTAATCGCTAAACATCCCCTTCCAAGGGAAGAGACCCCCACCACACACACACACACACACACACACACACACACACACACACACACAAGACAAAGAAGGCCATGCTACCTCTGTGTCTATTAGGTCTACTCTGGAAACACGGCATTGCCAAAGGGGAGATGCTGTCCCAACCCAGTCACTCAGTGGAATGCTTCAGTCTCCAGCAGAACCCTGAACAAAAGCTCTACTTTACTGCCCTGTTACAAGTGAGAGACTAACGCAGTTTTTTTTTTCCATGCCGTGGGCAAACAAACAAGGTCTGTGGCCACAGTCACACAGGAACTAAGTGCAAAGCCAGAGTTCTAACCTATAGTCTGTGTTCTTACTGCTGGGCAGAGCTGCCCTCTCAAAGTGGCTTCTAACACCGATGACAAAGAAAGTTTTGAATTTAGAAAAAGAGACTGAGCCGTACCTACTCCCAGAAAGATGCCTCCTTCAGGGCATCAGAAAGCAACGTTTTAAAAAGCTTTTCATTTTTACACTTTAAATTATTTCTATTTCCTTTTCATTCAGTTATTCCTGTGCTGGTTAGTTTGTGGTCAACTTGACACAAGCTAGAATCATCAGGGAAGAGGGACCCTCGATTGAGAAAATGCTTCCCTTAGATTGGCCTGTAAGCGTGCAGGGGGACATTTTCTTGATTGATGATGGATGTGGGAGGGCCCAGCTCACTGTGGGCGGTGCCACCTCTGGACAAGAAAGGAAGGAAGGAAGGAAGGAAGGAAGGAAGGAAGGAAGGAAGGAAGGAAGGCAGGCAAGCCCAGGAAACAACTTTCCCACATGGTCTTGTTTCAGTTCCTGTTCCCAGTTTCTGTTCGAGGTCCTGCGCCGGTTTCTTCTCTAAGTGATGGACTGTGGGGTGAGACTGCAAACCAAAGACCTCACCACCACCACCGCATTGCTTTTGCTCAGTTTCCTATCACAACAGTAAAGGAAACCAGGACAGTTCCTGGCACCATCATCACCATTGCCACCAAGGGGATTAGCCAGAAATGACTCTCCACTGCCTTGCAGATGCTTTTGGTTAAATGAGAGGCTTATGGTGGAGTGAAGAGAGCGTGAAGCCAGAGATGATGGGCTTTCTCACCTCAGCTGGCAGAGGAGACATTGTATTCTTCGGGACAATTCATCCCCAGACTCTGTTTGTGGGTTTCTGGAAGACAGCCAGTTTCTTTGGTTTCAGATTCAGGAGGCAGAGAGCCCCCAGGCAATCTCTTCCGGGCGGAGCTCTGGAGCCAGGATCAGCCTGGTTGTCATCCTCCAGGCAACAGGCTTGTGGGTTGCCCAGGAAAGTCTTGGTGGCCGTGGTCTAATTGAGCCGCCTCGCTGTATGAGGATAATGGCTGGAGCCCGAATCCTTGGCACTTACATCAATTCTGGTTGAAGTCATGGCCTTCAAACCTGAATTCCAGCCCTCACTCAGAAAGCAAAGACAAGGGATCCTCCCAAAGCTGGCTAGAGGGGCTACGCTATGTTAGTCAGAGATTCTGCCTCCAGAGAACAATGAAGGAAGACCCCCAAAGTCACCTTCCACCATGACAGCCTTGTGTGGCTCCCCCATATGTTGCTGTAGCACCCACTCTTCCACTTCAGACTCTTTTCCCAAACTTACTTACTAGTCATCCCTCAACGTTTGCTCTGTTCCCTTCCTTCTGACTTAACCCATAAGTCCCGCCCTCTCCAGCCCCATGGCCTTGATTGTCATGGCAGCTGCTCTGCCACTCTTCCAGGCACCAGCCAGCGGTGAGGACCCTGAGCCCTTGGTCCTCCCATGGTGCCTTTCTGTTTAAACACACAACCTCCACCAACTTCCTCTGATTCTAGAGCCAGGCTGGTTTCCTGGTTGCCAAGAAAATATGTAGAGCCGCTCAGACTAAACACATAAAAGAGTTCTCCAGCCTCGCCGGGCCTCTCTTTGCACGTTTAATTGCTTTCTGAACAGCCAGACCCAGCATAATGAGAAAGAAGGGGAGACCACCAGCAGTACCAACCCCAGAGGTCACTGAGATTGCTGTCTTCTTGTTGTGTGTCCATTTTCGTTTACCATAGAAAGGGTATTCCAAAGTCTCTACATGGCTGAAGTTAAGGCATGGGAAGGGAATGTATCTGAAAGTAGAGCCCTTGCCTAGAACACCCCAAACCTTGGCTCAATCAATCCCTACCCCCATCAAACAGTTGAGATAAAGACAAACAATTTTATACCCCTTTTAGAAAACTACACTATACTACATGTATTTCCCCTTGTGATAAAGAAGTCTTGACTTGTATAAATTCTTAACAACTTACTAACATTCTGTCATATGGCTACCTCACAATTTAATATTTAGGATTTTGCTACTGCCTTGTTTTCGAGGTATGTTACAACATTCCTTGTTGGTATGTAGGTGACCCACCAGGGTGTTTTTTCCGGCATCTCCTTCTGTTGCAGACAGGGGTTCCAAGGTGAGTCGGAATGAATGAGCCTGAGGCTCTGGCCCCCACAGGCCTGAGACACAGTTGTTCATGGTTTCATTTGTCCCTGAGTGGCTCCTTGCTGCCCATGGCTACTCTCAGGTGCTGTATATTCCCAAGTCCCACCAGAGTCTCTCGTGAATATAGGGGTTTGCTTCTTCACCGGAAGTTAAACAGTTACAGAAACGTGGTCTTCCTCAGCTGAGGGCACAATGGGAGGAGCTTTCTGGATCATCTGGGTGGGCCCAACACTGTCATAAAACTGCTCCTGGGAGAAGGGACAGATGGTGTCCTGAGACTCTGCAGGAGACCGAGGAGAACTCCACTGAATATTGCTGCAGGGGCCATCAGCCCAGGATGGCGGGAACCTGCTAATGCTAAAAAGGCCGGGAACCAGTTTCTTCCCCCTTGAGCCTCCAGAAGAAGCCTCCTTGACTTTTAGCCCAGTGAGATTCTTACCAGAACCCCAACCCCCAGAACTCTAAAAGAATTGCGTTATTAAAACTACCAGTTTGGAGCTGGGGAAATGGCTCAGTGGGCAAAGTGCTTGCTGCACAAGCATGAATGAAGACCCGAGTTCAGATCCTCTCACCCACATAACGGGACAGATAGAAGACTGTTGCGCTTGCTGGTCAGCCAGCTTAGCCCAAACAGCCAAACAGTCCCAGTGAGAGGCTGTCTCAAAGGGATAAGGAAGAGCTGGAGCAGAACGCCACACATCTTCTGCTGGCCTCCACATATGCGTGGGTACACATGTACACACCATACACACAGCCACATGTACACCAGACACACAAACATACACATGCACACATGCACCCCACACACAAAGTTTGTGACAATTCATTACCGCGGTAGCTGACTAATAAAACATTGATTTAGGTTTCCCATCTCGTTGCTGGGTTCCATTTCCCGGTCCTTGCGCACTGATGTGGTCTGTAGCAGGGGTCCCTCAGACACACTGGGGTCAAATGCTACCTGAAGAAGCATAATCATTACTATTCCAAGTGAAGGTTAGCGCTGCCCTACTCGAATAGGATCTGGACTCTCATCTAAGAGGCATCCTTCGCTCCTGCTGTTGTTGATTCTTTTCACGCTAAACACTGGGGATCTGTTTTGGAATCTTGACAATTATTTAAATATCTTTCCACATCGTATAGACTTCTCAATGTTCATCACAGTGCTTCTAAAACAATTTCCATTTAGCCCACCCAAATGTTATAGGATTTATTATTAATCCTTTCCCCCCTTTCGAAAAGCTGTGTTCCTTTATTCGGGATACCTAAATATCAGAATTGTGTTGGCATTAGATACCAATAATACTATTTTTCCATAGAAAACTGAGGTCGGTTGCTTCACACTAATAGTTACTGGTTACCTGTTTATGTATGGTCGGGTTTGGAAGAATCCGGAAGGTGATGGGGCTTACGACAACTGGAGACAATACCAATAACAATAATATCGTTATATGGAATAGTATTTAAGATAAGAGAGCTGGGAACTCCAGTTATCAAGAAGTCCAAATCTCAGGCAGAGAGAGAAAACAAGTGTGTATCTGACTGTGTGCTGGCCCACATAGCTCCTCCTCGCAAATGTGACTTTAAAGGAGCTAATCTTTGAAAAGTCTTTACACTGACTAATTTAGAAGCAAGGAGGACACATGTGGGAGTCTAAAATGTGAGGCGCTGAATAAGAGTGATAATCTCTGCCAATGAGCACACTGTTGTGTTTCTGGTACCCAATGCCGTTCACGGTTTTGATCTAGACAGGAGCTTCCCGGAGCTTCTCCTGCCTCCCCAGCACGATGTGCTACGTGACTAGAATTTAGATTTGGAAACTTAGCCCTGCCCAGGCTTTTAGGGAATGTACTTTCCATCCTCATTTTCTGGAGGATAAGGGAGTACCTGCTCCAAGGTTCCCCACTGATGGCCAGGCACAGCCTCATACCTGCATCCGGAGGAGGGCGTGCACAACCCCTGCCCACCTCCTTCACAGACAGCCCAACTCCTGGTCCAGTCTGCAATGATTCTCTGGTCATCACAGAATTTCAACAGTCAGCCATCTGTACACCATGTTCTTAGCCCTTAGAAAGGAAAAAAAAAATACTATCTAACTGATTTGATAGAGCATCTAATTTTTAAAAGGAATTTTTAATCCCCATAATATTTGAATGGCCAGCATTGGGGCCGTTACTAAGGTGTGGCCGAGAGACAAAGAAAAACGTGTCCAGAAAGCAGGTGCCTGGTCCCCACCATGCTCGCTCGCCTCTGAAAACTGCTTAGGCAGCTGTTCCTCATCTCTGTCAGGGAAACGCTGCGGCACAAAGGTGAAAAGAACCAAGCCAGTGTTTCTATAGCAAACGGTAGCACTGAAAATAGCGTCTGGAGGGACACCAGGATGTGGGATAATTTTCTCATTGTTTTCATGGAAAAATAGGAGAGGGGACGGTGGGATCCGTGGTCTGTGCCGAGGACTCCTCAGGCAGGTTTGGAGCCTTGCTGGGAAGAACGGGACAATGTCCATGGACGCAGCCACCTCCTCTCCTTCAGGATGCCCGGGGATGGGAGGGGGGCTGTGGTTTATTTCATGCCTATGTTACAAATGTTCTTGACTGTGTTTTGAATCTATCATCTGAGCCGTGTTGAGCCTATATAAAATTGCCTCCCGGTGGGAACCTGTGTGCAGGTCCTCTTGCAACTTGAAGACATCCTGGACACCCCTTCTGTAGGCAAGCTTCCTTGTTTTTGCCAGCCTCCCCCTCCAAACTCTCCCTCCCGTGTGCCTCCATATAAAGTCCCATCAGTAAACAACTGGAAACCAGGACTCAAAAGAACCACCAGCAAGCACTGATCTGATGACTTCTGCTTAATAAGAGGTATACATGATTTTCTAAAACCCCCGAACAGAGCCCCAAGTGCTGGCCTCTTGGTGAAGAGCACAGGAGAGGGTGTTGGGGAAGATGCTGGGGTACAGGTCCTTCTGGGAACCTCCTACTCCAATGCCAAGCCCAGGCTGCTATCCTGTGAGCCAACTGCCTAGTGGGTTATGGTGGCAGACACGTGCTCCTTTCTATACCCAAAATACAATTATGCAATGTACAATCTCCGTGCCAGCCACCAGGAAACCCAGAGGGAGCCTGGCGAAGCTCCAATAGCGGTAAACAGAGAAGTGGGAACTGAGACCCCGTGGCCGGCCCCCAGGACACTCATGATGAGTGACACGCTCATGTCAGAAGTTATTCATCCTCCCTTTATGGAGGATTTAGAGTAAGCATTGAATTGGAGGAAGATAATTTGACACATCTGAACTCAATGTCTTTCGGAGCGTAGCAATGAAGCCAGTGAGCCGCACGAGCTACATGCCACAGGCAGGCCCCACGGATTCCTAGGATTGCCTGAAGGCGTGGGAGGCTGGTCTCATTAACCCCCCCCCCCCTTAGAGCGGATTGTACAAAGTGAACCTTGTGCTGCTTACATGTGTTTCTGGTAGAAGGCCAATGACTAAATGTCACTAGTGGACTTTTGTGAGAACCCTGGGAATACGGCTCTGTGGTTCTCGTAGCTGTGATATATCATATATATATCACGTTCCAATATTCGACACGCTGAAAACAAGTCAATACAGATGAATACCGTGGTATAAGAAGGGTCACACAACTGGACACTGGGAAAAAGACAGGAAATAATTATGTTCATTTAACTAAAACAGCAGCACAGGCCTGTGATCCCTGAGAACGGAGACATGAATGCTGAGCCTGAAGCTCACCTTGGCTTCCTGCCTGAAGGTGGTTTCTGTGCTGCGTGGGCAGAGGGAGGAGGAATCCGGAGTCTGGCAGCTTTGCTGAGTTAAGGAAATGGAGCTCGGAATCCAGGGCGGCTGGGATTCGCAGGGCGGGTCTGAAAGGGAGACTCTCTGGAGGGAGGAGAGCTGGAAGGGGCTGGGAAAGGTGAGCAAGGCCTTGCAGGCCACTTGGGGGATATAACCCCAAAATGTGCCCTGCTCGTGAACTGATGGAAACCACACACAGCTATCGCTGGGGATACCCAGGGCGTCACTGAAGCGTCTCTGGGTTAATCACCATTTAGACAAACCAGGCAAAGTGTTGCAAGTTGATTTTGTTCCCCTCAGGCTCAGATGTTCACCCCTTATCAGCATCTTGAATATGACCTTATTTGGAAAGCGTCACATAGTGATAGCTATAGCTAGTGAGGATGGGGTCCCGATGGATTAAAGGTGGAGCCCCTACTCCATGGGTCTTAGGGTGATGAAACACCATGACCCAGAGCAACTTGAGAAGGACAGGGTTTATTTGACTTAGACCTCCCCATCACGGTTCTTCAATGAAGGACGTCAGGACAGGAACTCCAGCAGGGCAGGAGCCAATGCACGGCTAACTGCATCAGAAAGGTAAATATGTGAGTTATAAGTCTATGAAAGCATAGCAAAGGGTGTTCCAGTGAGTGAACCAAATTACACTCTGTTATAGGGGGAAAAATCTTTATGGGCTGAATAATATTCATAAACAGAAAAATATTTTAGAATATTTTTCTTTCAGAAATTTTAATCTAGTAGAATGAAATATTTTAATGTTCATATCAATGTGTGTGACAGAAATTTAAGTACATTTTTTAAAAATCACAAGAAGGCAGATGGGCCCCGCTCCAAACTGGAGAACTCCACTGCTTTGGCACAGTCCCCACCGGCCAGCGAGCAGGTGAGAGACCCGCCTCCAGGCTGTACCACCATCCCCGCTATCCACTGGACTCTGTCCCTCCAGGACCCTCTCTGCCATCCAACTCCATGTACCTAAACATGTTCCCCTTGCCAGCCCTCCCCTGAACCACCAACAGGCTACATAGGCACAGGTGTAAAACACACCAGTTGGAAGAACTGACTACATGGGCACAGGCACAACCCACGCCAGTTGGTAGAACAGATGAGCAAATGCCAGTGCAAAAACACCTTCGATAATTGAAAGAGCAAGATGGCGTCACCAGAACCCAGGGATCCTACAACAGCAAGACCTGAACATTCCAATGTGCCTGAAACACATGTTAACAACCTTTAAAATAATTTTATGAGATGATAGAGGCCAACTTTTGTGTTTCCAAGTGTCTTACTTAGTTAGGGTTTCTATTGCTGTGAAGAGACACCATGCCTGCAGCAACTTTTATAAAGAAAACATTGGATTTAATTTTATCTGTCTCTATCCCCTAAAGCAGGGGAGCTTGGCTGCTCTTCCCTGGCCGAAGTTAACCCTCACGGTCTACCCTGACTGGCTAACCTCACGATCTACCCTGACTGGCTAACTTGTAAAGTGGTGCAAAGAAAATGAAGGAAGAAGAGAAGGCATAGCTGGTGTGGGCCACCAAGCTCTGGCAAGGCAGCAAGGGACTTTGCATAAGGTAGGAGAGATTAAAAGATTTGAATTCCTTTGCATAAAAGTTTTACAAGGTAGGGGACACTTACAAAATATTGGTCCCTGTCAGACTAGCCACCTTATATAGAAAGAAAAAAATTCTCAAAATATGAATAGTTAATAAATACATAAAAATTAATAAATACAAAAGATGTGAGTCATTAGGAAAATACAAATCAAACTATTTAACATATATTCAATGGATAAAATGCCATGCAGCAGAAAGAATGAAAATTTGCAATCTAAAACAATGATGCCTATCTTCATGCTTATTATAAAATTGTGGAAAAACTCATATGCCCAGTAGCAAATTTCCAGAATTCATGGGCCAGTAAGTTCACACAGAAAACTACAAAACATTATTGAAGATAATGAAAGAAAAAATATACTTAGAGACTAGAAGATTATTATAAAGACGTCGGTTTTCTCCATATGCTGCCACAGATTTGGGATATCCTAACAGAATTCCACCGAATGATCTTCAGTTTAGATAGTCTCACTATGTACCTTGACTGGCCTGGGACTCACAGGGATCCACCAGACTCTGCCTGCATCATCTTAGGACTATGTGGAAAGGCAAAAGTAGAACAAGACACTGCTGAGCAAGAACAGGACCACGAAGGCCCCTGTGCTACAGAAGACGGCAAGGCTTTATTGTAGCTCCAGCCTTTAGGAGGAAGACTGCTCATCACGTAGATAAATAGGCCAGGAGAGTTGTAAAAGGGCCTCGAGACAAAGACGCATGTGTTTCAGAGCTGGCAGGATGGACAAAGCCCTCCAACCAGGTGGAATCAAGCCGAGTCACTATCCTAATATCTGACAGTATAGACTGCAAACTAAAACTGATCAGAAGAGCTCTATCCAAGGGGCAGCTAACCAAGAAAGCATCACTGTCCTTAGTATATGTATGCCAAACTCTACTTCACCCAATCTCATGAAAAATATGCTACTGGGTTTAAAGACACAGATTAACAATTTCAATAGTCCATGTTCTCCTATAGACCGGTCATCTGGGCAAAAGATAAACAGAAAGCCATCAGAATTAACTGACATCTTACATCAAATATCTATATAATATTCTCCCAAACCAAAGATATCTACAGAATATTCCACCCAGACACAAAAGGGTGTAATTCTCCTCAGCAGCACGTGATTTTCTTTCTTTCTTTTGTAAATTATTTTTTTAATTATTTAACATTTTTTCATTTATTTTATATACCAACTAGAGTTTCTCTTCCCCCCCCTCCTCCTGTCCCCTCCCTCGGCCCCCCATCCTTTCCTCTGCCATCTCCATTCAGAAAGGGCAGGCCTCCCATTGGCTTGTACAAAGGATGGCGCATCACACTGAGGCAGGACCCAGCTCCTCCCCTTGAGTCAAGGCTGGGCAGGGTAATTCAGCATGGGGTCAGGTTCCTAGAAGCCCGCTAAGCCCCAAGGACAGGTCATGATCCCACTGCTAGAAGCTTTACAAACAGACCCAAGCTACACAACTCTCATACACACATGCAAAGGGCCTAAGTTGGTCCTATGCAGACTCCCTAACTGTTGGTACAGAGTCCATGAGCTCCCACTAGCTCAGTTGGCTGGCTGTCTTTGTGGGTTTCCCCATCATGACCTTGAGCCCCCTGGCAATCCTTCATCCCTTTCTTCAGCAGGACCGCCAGAGTTTGGCCCAGTCCTTGGCTGTGGATCTCTGCATCTCTGATGACAGTTACGGTAGTCAGCAATCTGATTACAGGAGAAGGCCAGTTCAGGCACCTTCTCTCTCCACTATTGCTAGGGGTCTTAGCTGGAGTCTTCCTTGTGGATTCCTGAGAGTATCCCTGGCACCAGCTTTCTCTCTAACCCTAAAATACGCCCCCATCAAGACATCTCTTTCATCACTCTCCCCCTCTATCCTGCCCCCAACTTGCCTCCTGTGCCCAGCCTGCCCAACCTGCTCCCTCAAGTTCCCATCTTCTCATCACTCCACCCCCACTCCCAGTTTACCCAGGAGAGCTCTTCTTTTTCCCCTTCCCAGGGAAATCCCTGCATCCCTCTTTGGGCCCTCCTTGTTATCAAATTCAAAAAGATTGAAAATACTTCTTGTATCTTAGCCAACCACAATGCAATAAAACTTAAAATAGACAGCAGATAAATCTCTAGTAAATACACAAACTCATGAAAATTAAACAACAAAATGCTGAATGATAAATGGGTCAAAGAAGAAATCCAGAAAGAAAAAAAAAATCTTCCTAGAACCAAATGAAAATAAAAACACAACCCGCATAACCTCTGGGGACACATTGAAAGCAGTCCTAGAAGGGAAATTTATACTTCTAACTACCAACATTAAAAAATCAGAAAGAGCACAGACAAACAGGATCGACAGAACCTGAGTCTAATTAATCAAAATCAACAGAATCAGAAATAGCAGGGAAACATTACAATAGACACCAGAGAAATCCAGAATACTGTAAGACAGTACTTTAAAACCTTCACTCCATTAGACAGAAAACCAAAAAGAAATGGACAGATTTCTAGATTCAGTCAAACCACCAAAAATAAACCAAGAAGTCAAAAACCCAAATAGATCCATAACAAATGAGATTAAAGTAATAATAAAAAATCAGGGCCAGAGAGAATTACAGCAGAATTCTATCAGAATTTCAACAGATCTATAGCCAATCCTTCTTAAGCTCTAAGGAAGAAAGAGAGAAAATGACAGGCCAATATTCCTGATGAACATTAACTCAAAATGCTTAATAAAATAGTTGCAAACCGAATGCAGACAGACATCAAAAAAGTTATCCACCATGTCCAAGTTGGCTTTATTTATGAAATGCAAGGATTGTTCAACAAATGCAAGTCAATAATATAATAAGTCACATAAATTAACTTAAAAACAAAGATTACATCATCATCTCAACAAATGCAAAAAAAGGCCTTTGATAAAAATCTAACATGCCCTCATGATAAAAATCCTAGAGAATGTAGGGCTAGAGGGAACATAGCTCAACACAACAAAGGCCATGTATGAGAAATCCACAGTCAAGAATCATACCAAACGGGAAAAAGCTTGAAGCAACCCCACTGAAGGCAGGAGTGAGACAGGGATGTCCACTATGCCTCCTCCTTTCCAACCAGCAGGAACAACGGGGTGAGAGAGGAAATTAAAGAGATACAAATAGGGAGAAAATAAGTCAAATTATCCCTAGAGATTCCAAAAGTCTACCAGAAAACTTCTAGAAACCAGAAACAAATTCAGCAATATGGCAGGATACAGAATCAACTTGCACAAATTAATGACTTTTCTACACACCAACAACAAATATACAAAGACAGAGATCATGGACATATTCCCATTCATTTTACAATAGCCTCAAAGAAAATAAAATATCTAGAAATAAGCCTAACCATGGAATCAAAGGACCCCTGCAGTGAGAACTTTTAACCTTTGAAGAAAGAGATGAAGAAACTAGAAAGTGGAAAGACATCCCATGCTCGTGGATTGGTAGAATGAACATTGTAAAAATGACCATCTTCCTAAAGCTATTTACATATTTAATGCAATCCCAACCAAAATCCCTATCTCATTCTTCCCAGAAATAGAATAATAAACTATCTAAAATTCATATGGAACCAGAAAACACCCTGGATAGCCAAAATACTCCTGAGCTAAAACAATAATATTAGAAGAGTTACCATCCCAGATCTTAAAATGTAACTACACAGTCATAGTAATGAAAGCAACGTTGTACTGGTACGAAAACAGACATGTAAACCAATGGAACTAAACTGAAGACTCAAACATGGGTACACATAACTTTAGCTATTCAACAAAGATGTCAAAAATATAAGATAAAAAAACATCTTCAACAAATGATGCATCAAAAACTAGATGTCCACATGTAGAAGAATGAGATTAGACTCATATCTATCACCCTGCACAAAAACTAACTCAAAACACTGATGCTGCCAGATGAAAACACAGTCAGTGCCTACATTATAGAGGTGCAGGAAAGGTCTTTCTGAATAGGGACTCCATTTGTCCAAGGATTAAGACCAACAATCGATAAATGGGACATTTTTATGAAACTAAAAATCTTCTACACAGCTAAAGAAACAATCAACCAGGTGAGGAGGAATCCCAAAGAAAGGGAGAGATCTTTGTGAGTTATGTATCTGACGGAGGATTAGCATACAAAATATATAAAGAACTAAAAAAATACAAAGAATTGGGGAAAATATGAAAAATGGGTCTATAACCTGAACAGAGAGATCTCAAAGGAAGAAAAATGGTTAAGAAATCTCTTTTTAAAACATTCATAAACTCTAGAAATTAGGGAAATGCCAACCAAAACAGCTTTGAGATTTCATTCTATCCCAGTCAGAATGGCAAAGATCAACAAAACCATGAACAACAAATTTTGGAGAAGATGTGGGGGAAAATGGAACCATCACTCACTGTTGGTGGGCTTACAAACAGGCACAATTACTATGGAAATCAGTGTGGAGGATTCTTAAAAAGCTAAAAGTCAGTCTACCATATGACCCAGATTCTACTGCTCCATGGATATGCCCAAAGGACTTGGCATTCTACTCCAGGGATACCAGCTCGGCCATGTTCACCGCTGCTCTAATCAAATATAGGTAAGAAATAGATAAAAAGTAAATATCCTTCAGCCAATGAATGCATAATGAAAATCTGGCATATATACACTATGGAATATCATTCATCTGTAAAGAAAAATGAAATGAGGAGCTGGGAGGCGCAGGCGCCGGCAGACGGAGCTGGGAGGCGCAGAGGCAGGCAACGACAGCTGCGGCCGAGACTGGAGGGAACCAGCGCGGCGGCAGAGGTCGCAGGCGGCAGGGACCAGCGGCAACACCGAGAGCACATCGCCCCAATACAATTAAATCAAAGAGGTAGGCCTTTGGTTGGCGAGGGCCCTGGCAAACGGGGAGCCGGGACCTGTTCCAGAAAACCCTTCTTAGGGGTGAGAGGGTTCTTGGCCCCCGGCAGGAGCCAGGAAACAGAGCGAGGGCAATTAGTAAGAGAAGCCTCTGGCCAGCAGAGAAACCTGATCGATTTTAATAGACCAATTAGATAGCATTGAAAGGAGGAGATGGGCAGGCGCCAAGGCAGAACATCACCCATTAATCAGAAAAACAACATGAAAACACCAGATCCCAAAGATCTTACAACAGAAAGATTTGAACACCCTAACACAGAAGAAGTGGAAAAAATTGACTTTATGAAAGCAATAGAATCCCTTAAAAAATATGTAATAAACACCCTTATAGAAATGGATGAGAAGAATAACAAAAAGTTCGAAGAATTAAGTAAATATGTACATGAGACCCTGGGAAACCAAGAAAAAACGATCAAACAGGTAATGGAAACAGTGCAAGAATTGAAAACTGAAAGGGAAGCAAGGAAGAGAACACAAAGGGAAGAACAGCTGGATATGGAAAATCTAGGCCAACGAGCAGAGTCTACAGAAACAAGCATAATCAATAGACTACAAGAGATAGAAGAAAGAATCTCAGATGCTGAGGACACCATAGAGAAAATAAATGCACTGATCAAAGAAAACAGCAAAGCCAACAAATTCTCATCACAAAACATTCAAGAAATATGGGACACAATAAAAAGACCAAACCTAAGAATTATAGGAATAGAAGAAGGAGAAGAATCACAGCTCGAAGGCCCAGAAAATATTTTTAACAAAATTATGGAAGAAAACTTTCCCAACATAAAGAAAGTTATCCCCTTGAATATTCAAGAAGCATACAGAACACCAAACAGACTGGATCAAAGAAAAACTTCCCCTCGCCATATAATAATCAAAACACAAAATAGACAGGTTAAAGAAAGAATATTAAGAGCTGCAAAGGAAAAAGGCCAAGTAACCTATAAAGGTAAACCGATCAGAATTACACCTGACTTCTCTATGGAAACCATGAAAGCCAGAAGGTCCTGGATAGAGGTACTTCAAAAGCTAAGAGACCATGGATGCAAACCCAAACTTCTGTACCCTGCCAAGCTAGTGTTCACTATCAATGGAGAAAACAAGACATTCCAGGATAAGAACAAATTTAAACAATACGTAGCCACAAATCCAGCTCTACAGAAAGTAATAGAAGGAAAATCGCAACCCAAGGAATCCAACAATGCCAACACTGACTACAATAACTCAGGCATCTAGTGAACCTTCACCAGCACAACTCAAAGAAGGGACACACACACAAACTCTACTACCAAAAAAACAATAAGAATAACCGGAGTAAACAACAATTGGTCATTAATATCACTTAATATTAATGGTCTCAATTCACCTATAAAAAGGCACAGGCTAAGAGATTGGATACGAAAACAGGATCCAACATTCTGCTGTTTGCAAGAAACACATCTCAACCACAAAGACAGGCATCTACTCAGAGTAAAAGGTTGGGAAAAGGTCTTTCAAGCAAATGGTCCTAAGAAAAAAGCAGGTGTGGCCGTACTAATTTCCAACAAAACGGACTTCAAACTAAAATCAATCAGAAGAGATCGAGAAGGACACTTTATACTCATAACAGGAACAATTCATCAGGATGACATCTCAATTCTGAATATCTATGCCCCTAATATAAAAGCACCCACTTATATAAAAGAAATATTACTAGAACTCAAGGCAGACATCAAACCACACACACTAATAGTAGGAGACTTCAACACACCTCTCTCTCCAATGGACAGGTCAATCAGACAGAAACCTAATAGAGAATTAAGAGAATTACTGGAGGTAATGAAACAAATGGACTTAACAGACATCTATAGAACACTCCACCCAAATAGGAAAGAATATACCTTCTTCTCTGCAGCTCATGGAACCTTCTCAAAAATTGACCATATACTCGGAAACAAAGGAAGCCTCCACAGATACAAAAGAATATCAGTGTCCACCTGTGTCTTATCAGATCACCACGGATTAAAGTTAGAAGGCAACAACAATGCTGCCCCCAGAAAGCCGACAAACTCATGGAAACTGAACAATCAACTACTGAACCACACCTGGGTGAAGGAAGAAATTAAGAAGGAAATTAAAGTCTTCCTTGAATTTAATGAAAATAAAGAGACAACATACTCAAACCTATGGGACACGATGAAAGCAGTGCTAAGAGGAAAGTTCATAGCACTAAGTGCCCACTTAAAGAAAACGGAGAAAGCATACATTGGGGACTTAACAGCACACCTGAAAGCTTTAGAAAAAAAAGAAGCAGATGTGCCCAGAAGGAGTAGAAGACTGGAAATAATCAAACTGAGGGCAGAAATCAACAAAATAGAAACACAGAAAACAGTCCAAAGAATCAATGAAACAAAAAGTTGGTTCTTGGAGAAAATCAACAAGATAGACAAACCCCTATCCAAACTAATTAAACAACAGAGGGAGAACACGCAAATAAATAAGATCAGAAATGAAAAGGGGGACATAACCACAGACACAGAGGAAATTCAGAGAATCATTAGATCTTACTACAGGAGCCTGTATGCCACAAAACTGGAAAATACAAAAGAAATGGACATCTTTTTAGATAAGTACCATATACCAAAGCTAAACCAAGACCAGGTGAAAGATCTAAATAGACCTGTTAGTCGCGAAGAACTTGAAGCAGTTATCAAAAATCTGCCCTCTAAAAAAAGCCCAGGACCAGATGGTTTCAATGCAGAATTCTACCAGAACTTCCAAGAAGAGCTAATACCTATTCTCCTTAATGTATTTCACAGTATAGAAACAGAAAAGTCATTGCCAAATTCCTTTTATGAAGCTACAGTTACCCTGATACCAAAACCACACAAAGACCCAACCAAGAAAGAGAACTACAGGCCTATCTCACTCATGAATATCGACGCAAAAATTCTTAATAAAATACTGGCAAACCGAATTCAAGAACACATTAGAAAAATTATCCATTATGATCAAGTAGGCTTCATCCCAGAGATGCAGGGCTGGTTCAACATACGCAAATCTATCAATGTAATCCACCATATAAATAAAATGAAAGAAAAAAACCATATGATCATTTCATTAGATGCTGAAAAAGCATTCGACAAAATCCAACACCCCTTTATGATAAAGGTATTGGAGAGACTAGGGATACAAGGGTCATACCTAAATATAATAAAAGCTATTTACAGCAAACCGACAGCTAACATTAAATTAAACGGAGAAAAACTCAAAGCCATCCCACTAAAATCAGGAACAAGACAAGGATGTCCACTCTCTCCATACCTCTTCAATATAGTGCTTGAAGTTCTAGCAATAGCAATAAGACAACATAAGGGGATCAAAGGGATTCGTATTGGAAAGGAAGAAGTTAAGCTTTCGTTATTTGCAGATGATATGATAGTATACATAAGCGACCCCAAAAACTCTACCAAAGAACTCCTACAGCTGATAAACACCTTCAGTAATGTGGCAGGATACAAGATCAACTCGAAAAAATCAGTTGCCTTCCTATACAGTAAGGATAAGGAAACAGAGAGGGAAATCAGAGAAGCATCACCTTTCATGATAGCCACAAAGAGCATAAAATATCTTGGGGTAACCCTGACCAAGGAAGTGAAAGATCTATATGACAAGAACTTTAAGACTTTGAAGAACGAAATAGAAGAAGACACCAGAAAATGGAAGGATCTCCCTTGCTCTTGGATTGGGAGGATCAACATAGTAAAAATGGCAATTCTTCCAAAAGCAATATATAGATTCAATGCAATCCCCATCAAAATCCCATCAAAATTCTTCACAGATCTGGAGAAGACAATAATCAACTTTATATGGAAAAATAAAAAACCCAGGATAGCCAAAACAATCTTATACAATAAAGGAACGTCTGGAGGCATTACCATCCCTGACTTCAAACTCTATTACAGAGCTACAGTATTAAAAACAGCTTGGTATTGGCATAAAAACAGAGAAGTCGACCAATGGAACCGTATAGAAGACCCTGACTTTAATCCACAAACCTATGAGCACCTGATTTTCGATAAAGGAGCTAAAACTATACAATGGAAAAAAGAGAGCATCTTCAACAAATTGTGCTGGCAAAACTGGATTTCAATCTGTACAAAAATGAAAATAGATCCATGTCTGTCACCATGCACAAAACTCAAGTCCAAGTGGATTAAAGACCTCAATATCAGTCTGAACACACTGAACCTGATAGGAGAGAAAGTGGGAACTACACTACAACAAGTGGGCACAGGAGACCGCTTCCTACGTATAACATCAGCAGCACAGACAGTAAGGGCCTCATTGAATAAATGGGACCTCATGAGACTGAGAAGCTTCTGTAAAGCAAAGGACACTGTCGCTAAGACAGAAAGGCAACCCACTGACTGGGAGAAGATCTTCACCAACCCCGCAACTGACAAAGGTCTGATCTCCAAAATATATAAAGAACTTAAGAAACTAGACTGTAAAAGGCTAATCAACCCAATTATAAAATGGGGCACTGAGCTGAACAGAGATCTCTCAACAGAAGAAGTTCAAATGGCCAAAAGACACCTAAGGTCATGCTCAACTTCCTTAGCGATCAGGGAAATGCAAATCAAGACAACTTTAAGATACCATCTTACACCTGTCAGAATGGCTAAAATCAAAAACACCAATGATAGCCTATGCTGGAGAGGTTGTGGAGAAAGGGGTACACTTATCCATTGCTGGTGGGAATGCAAACTTGTACAACCACTCTGGAAAGCAGTGTGGCGGTTTCTCAGAAAATTTGGGATCAACCTACCCATGGACCCAGCAATACCACTCTTGGGAATATACCCAAGAGAGGCCTTATCATGCAACAAAAATATATGCTCTACTATGTTCATAGCAGCATTGTTTGTAATAGCCAGAACCTGGAAACAACCTAGATGCCCCTCAATTGAAGAATGGATGAAGAAAGTATGGAATATATACATATTAGAGTACTACTCAGCAGTAAAAAACAAGGACTTCTTGAAGTTTGCAGGCAAATGGATGGAAATAGAAAACACTATCCTGAGTGAGGTAAGCCAGACCCAAAAAGAGGAACATGGGATGTTCTCACTCATATTTGGTTTCTAGCCATAAATAAAGGACATTGAGCCTACAATTCGGGTTCTTAGAGAAGCTAAAGAAGAAGGAGAACCCAAAGAAAAACATATAGGCATCCTCCTGAATATTAACCTTCATCAGGCGATGAAAGGAGACAGAGACAGAGACCCACATTGGAGCACCGGACTGAAATCTCAAGGTCCAAATCAGGAGCAGAAGGAGAGCGAACATGAGCAAGGAACTCAGGACCGCGAGGGGTGCACCCACACACTGAGACAATGGAGATGCTCTATCGGGAACTCACCAAGGCCAGCTGACCTGGGTCTGAAAAAGCCTGGGTTAAAACCGGTCTCACTGAACATAGCGGACAATGAGGACTACTGAGACATCAAGAACAATGGCAATGGGTTTTTGATCCTATTGCATGTATTGGCTTTGTGGGAGCCTAGGCTGTTTGGATGCTCACCTTACGAGACCTGGACGGAGGAGGGTTTTCCTTGGACTTCCCACGGGACGGAGAGCCCTGATTGCTCTTTGGGCTGACGAGGGAGGGGGACTTGATTGGGGGAGGGGGAGGGAAAGGGGAGGCGGAGGTGGGGAAGAGACAGAAATATTTAATAAATAAATTTTAAAAAAAAGAAAAATGAAATGATCAATTTACAGGTTAATGTAAAGAGCTAGAAAAGATCATATTGAGTGAGGTAACCCAGACCCAGAGAGACAAACATCACATGTTCTCTCTCATCTGAGACTCCTAGATCTAAATCTTCAGATGTGAGTACATATCCCCCAGTGACTGCAGAAACCAGGAAAATTAAAAGGAGGGGGTGAGCAATAATGAGGGGAGCAGCAGGGTACAGACAATCTGATCACTGAGGAGTCAAATAACAGCAAGAATTCTTAAAAGTCATAAGGAATCATACTATTAACTATGATTATGATTAACATAAGGAATCATAACTATTAAGTGTAGTTTAAATGAAAATTTCTTATCTTTGCTGACAGTTATCCCTTCAAGAGCCAAAGATCTACACACACACACACACACACACACACACACACACACACACACATATGTACACACATGCACGCACACATGCTCGAGCACACACACACAAAAAACAAACACCAGGCACGAGAAGCCCTCTTTTGAGTTATTGGTCAGGATTGTCTAAGAGACTCCCAGAACATGTCAAAACATCATAGACTATTGCTAGTGCCTTTGCTTAGCCTTCAGAGATGGACAGTAAATCCCTATCGCTGAAGACCATGCACTTTGGACACTGGGCCCAGAGACCCCTGAGTTGGAATTGACCTGAATTTCTCCTCCTCAAGGACTACCTTTCATGGTACCAGGAGGTTCCAGACAAGCTTCCAAAAGAGGGAAGCAACCAACAGTTCTACCCAGCTATGACACCTATGAACCACAACAGTGGCTACCATGGATGATTACTCTCAGGGTGTAGGGGTGGCAGGCATATCTTGGAGGTAACCAACACCTCTCTTATTGAACTTAAGGCCTACTCAACGAGAGAAAAATCATAGATCTTGGTGGAGAATGTATAGCCAACCACTTTACTTAACAGCATAATCCCTACAAAAAGAACTGTAGGCAACTAAGGAATGTTGCATTCCCCAGAGAAGAGCAGATCAATTGATTATCCAACGCCAAATGATCAGTCCTGAAAACATACATATGAGTAGAATATAGACTGAAAAGTTTATATGAGGAATATATTTGTATATGCACATACATATATGCATATAAAAATAGCGAAAAAAGAGGCCATGAATTTGAAAGAGAGCAGGGAGTGGTATACGGGAAGCAGTAGAGGGAGGAAAGAGAAAGGAGAAATTATGCAATTGTATCATAATCTCAAAAAATAAAAGAAAGATTCCAAAAGTAAATGAGTGAAAAAGCAAGCCACGTGGAAAGCCATTTCCAATGCACAGAACTAACAATGGCTTGCATCCAGAGACTAGAAGGAATTATAACTAAAACGCAATGATAAACGTCTTGAATCAGACTTTGGTATATATATCCCAACTGTGAAATAAGCATCTAAAAATGGGCTGAGCCCCATTAGTCATTAGGAAAATGCAAATTATAAACACGGAAAAATACCATCTCACACTCGCCCAAATGGCAGAAATAAACCCAATTGACAGCTCCAGACTTTCGGGGTGAGGAGGCTTCCACTGTACAGCCGTGAGGGTGTGAATTTGTAGGGTTACTTTGGAAAACAGTATGGACTATCTGCTGGGATGAGGATGTGCATGCTATTTGGTCCATCAATTTTTTTTCATTTTTATTTATCATTTCTCCATACAATGGATTCCGATCCTGTTTCCACCCCCTCCCCATCTTCTCTCAAATCCCCTCCACCTCCCTACACACTCAACTTCATGTTCTTTCCTCCCGTGTCTAAAAAACAAAAACAAAAATCAAAACAACAACAAAAAATAACGTGACAAGCAAACGTGAAAATAAAACAAAATAAAATAATGCCCCCTTCCTGCAATGCATGATGGGTTTTGTTTTGTTTGTTTGATTGATTGGTTTTTGGCCAGCTACTCCTGGGTAGGGGGCCCACCCTGTAGTGTGATTATATCCCATTGGAGAAAACAGATTTTTGTTTTCCGGTGCGTATCGACTACAGAAAGCTTCTTGGTTAGGGGAGAGACTTTGTGTTCATTAACCCCTTTTCAGGGCTGGGATGTTTTCTGGCTTGAGCCTGTGCAGGCCTGTGCTTACTGGCACAGTCTCTGTGAGTTCGTACGTGCAGCAGTCTTGTGTTTGGAAGACACTGCTTTCTTGGAGTCGCCGATCACCTCTGGATCTTACAATCTTCCTGTCCTCTCTTCCACAAAGACCCCTGACTCTTAATGCGAGGGGTTTGGTGAAGATGTCCCTCTGAGGACTGAGTGCTCCAAAGTCTGCACACTATGCATGCTGTCCAGTTGTGTGTCTCTGTGTTAACTGCCATCTATGGCAGGATAGAGCTTCTCTGATGAAAGTTGAGTGAGACGCTGGTCTACGAGGATAGGGGTCACGAGAAGTCATTGTACTGCTAGGCTCCTGTGCTGGCGAGTTTCACGTCAACTTGACACAAGCTAGCATCACCGGAGAGAAAGGAGCCCCAAGCGAGAAAATGCCTCCTAAAACTGGGTTATAGCAAACCTCTAGAGCATTTTGTTGATTAGTGATTGATGCAGGAGGACCCAGCCTATAAGGAAGCAAGCTGAGCAAACCAGGAGAGTAGTCAGTAAGAAGGACTCCTTCATGGTCTCTGCATCAGCTCCTGCCTCCAGGTTCCTGCCATGTTTGAGTTCATGCCCTGACTAAGACAGCTCCTTTAGCACAATAATAGTAGTAGGTTGTAGTTTGATGTTTTACTCTTTCGGTTTTTGGGGGAGCCCACCTCCCAGCTCCCAAATAAATCACTCATGGGGGCTTATTCTTAGTTAAGAATGTCTGGCCTTAGCTTGGCTTGTTTCTTGCCAGCTTTTCTTAAATTATCTCGACTACCTTTTGCCTCTGGGCTCTTTTCTTATTTCCATGTATCTCACTTTCACTCTTATTCTGTGGCTGCCTGGCTGGCCCCTGATGTCCTCCTTCCCTTGTTCTCAAGTTGCTTGCCCCCTCCTCATTTCTTATTCTGTTTTTACTGTCTGCCAGCCCCGCCTATCCTTGCTCCTGCCCTGCTATTGCCATTCAGCTCCTTATTTGGACCATCAGGTGTTTTAGAGAGGCAAAGAATCACAGCTTCACAGAGTTAAACAAATGCAGCGTAAACATAAGTAACACACCTTAAGATAATATTCCCCAGCAGTAGTTTTCCCCCTAGGCCCGTGACTTATCTAGTTTCAGGTGTTTGGCCACTTGAGCAGTGACAAGTCTGAGTTCCATCTCGTGGAATCCAATCAAATGTGCTCGGTTACTCTTGAAAGATTTGCACCGCTCTTTCACGGGTGTAACTTTCAGGCAGCTCACTGTTGTAGGACTCAGGAATCGTAGCTGGGAAACACCGATAGTTACCTCTCTCCTCCAGTCTTTGTGCAGAGTATTTTCCAGTATCATGATTGCTAGTCAAAAGGGGTGAAGCTCCTAGTTAGGCGCCAGCTCAGTTTCTCTGTGTTTGAAGACATAAATAAGTGTTGTCTTCACCAGTAGGCCCTTACTCTCAGGCTGTGCGGAATAACTGATGGCTTTGGCATAACCTGTGATGTCTGAGGGCTTCATTGGCCCTTAGGCCAATGATTCAACAAGATGTAACCCATTCCTGACAAATGGAGGTTTTACTTAGTTAAGCTTTAATCTTTAAATATGTGTATGTTTCGATCCAAATAACCACAGAGCCTTTAGATACCGAGAAGGGGATCAAGTGGAAGGAGCGGAATCTCCCAAGGAAGGGGGCGTCTAGTATTACAGAGAGATAAAGGAGAAACTAGGAGGATTGAATGGGGAAGGGGTGAGAGAGCAGGGCAAAGGAGGGAAGGTGGGGAGGGACAACTAACACTACAGCATTCTGAGAAATGGAAGCCTACTGCTGTAGAAGCTTCCTAAAATATATACATATATGAAAGGAATTTAAGTGAAGTCACTGCATAATGGGGGAGATGATGCCCCAAATAGAGACTTAGTCCATCAAGTCTACTTTGTAGGTATATAGACAACATGCACGCACGTGCGTGCATGCGTGTGTGTGTCTACGTGAGTGTATGCCACGTGTGTATAAGGTGCCCAAGGAGACCAAAAGCAGGTGTTGGATCCTGGGGAGCCGGAGCTGCAGGTGGGTGTGAGCTCCATGAGTGCTATGGCCTGAACCTGGGTCCCCTGGAGGAGCAGCACACACTTAACAGCTAAGCCACCTCTCTAGCCCCGGCAGACCAGGAAATAACTCAAGCGCCCATTGTCAGGAGGATGAATACGTGCCTGTGCAGGGGAAGGAACAAGCCAATGCTATCATCGTGTTTGTCAGTAGGGGCAAGGCTCAGGAATAAAATTCTGAGTGCAAAGGGGAAGCGAGACTGGGGTTCCCTGATGAAAGCCTCTGCAGGATAAAACTACATTGACAGTCTTAGATATCAGGATGCTGGTTACTTGGAGGAGACAGGAATAGTGCCTGGAATTGGGGCCAAAGGAAACTATAAAATTTGATGTAGTGCGTATTTTTACTCCGAGTATGGTTACATCTTCTCACAATTTATTAAGTCTATAAAACATGAGCATTATGTACTTCTCTGCCTGGCTGCGACGTGCTATAATAAAGATGCATTCTAAGAGCAATTCTGGCCCTGTTTTTGCTGTCTTTTTCTAATAATAATAAAAAACCAGCAAATCAGAAACATATGCTTCTCTCCTCCCCATTCATCCCCACAAGTGGCTTTGTCTAGTCATGTTCAGTGTATCTGAAATATCAGGTGTCAGATCTAGGCTCCCATGAGATCCTAGTCACAAAGAGACTGCTTTCCAGGGAAAGAAAAATTATCCCTCCTCATTGCAGAACCAGCGATGTCTGCTTTGTTTTGCCCCAGAGAGCTTTGAAACAATGAACACAGCACACCATGAGAACAAACCGTACAGAGAGGCAGCCAGGGGGACAACAGAATGCCCTGTCTGGTTTCGATGCTATGGTAACTCAAATAGACGATTCCTAGCCATTCTTACTCATTTAGAATTAGCCTCTAGAAATCTGCCATTCATTGCTGTCAAGGAAGGCACTATCCTGACACTTTACATACGAGTTGCTCACTTGCCCTAGAGAAGGTGTTTATTTCAAAACTTCTAAAGGCTAACCTGCCTGATGGGCAGGCACTGAACACCTGAAGCCATTTATCTTTTGATGTACTTTTTTCTAAAGAGCCTTCTCTTTTAACAATCCAACTTCACAAATATCTGAGGACTGTGGAGAAGCAGAGATGTCCTAGGAAGGCTGTCATGTTCAAATATCTATCAGTTATAGCAATAACTATAGTTTAATCAAGTTAGAGAATTGGAGGAAGATTTTCTTCTTGTACTAGAGCAAGCATAACATCAGCACAATATGGTTTAGAATTTTCTCACACATGTACAGACTTTATAATAGGCCACTGAGTGTCCTAGGTTTATATAGTCTCACATTCTCTCTCTCTCTCTCTCTCTCTCTCTCTCTCTCTCTCTCTCTCTCACACACACACACACACACACAGAGAGAGAGAGAGAGAGACAGAGAGAGAGAGAGAGAGAGAGAGAGAGAGAGAGAGAGGAGACCCCACACACGTGTAGTTACTAAAGAGTGTTTCAAAAGGCAGTATATATAGTTTTTATTCAATAGATACTCTCAAGGCCATGTGTTACTGACGGTAAACTCCAATCTGAACCGTTCACTCAACACTCACTGCAGTCCTGACAATGGCCAGATCTGGGTTTCATTATGAGCTAACTCACCCTTGACTTACAGTTCTTAGCTTCTCAGGACAGGAACTTGGATGGCTTTCCTGTTACAATTACCCCTTTAGATCTGCCTTCGCCTCCCACTGCAAAGACCCACCGTCTGCTTTGTGTTCTGAATGGTGGATTGTCTAAACCACAACACTGCCTTATTAAGGCTATGTTTATTTTTGAGGGAAATACGTTTTTCTGCATTCTGAATGCTTTAGGAGATGAGCAGAAGTGGGGTCCTGTAGCTACAGTTGCAGGGCTCCCCTAGTGGATCAGTGCTGTGGCCGGTGGGCAGGCGTGTGGTTGACCAGCTCTCAGCGGGATTTAGAAACATATCAGACCGGCTGCACGAGTCTATCATTTGGTGACTCCTCCCACTCACAGACAAGCACTGAGAAAAGTCTTTCACAGTGAACGTGGTTACACTCATTTGTTCAACGAACAGTCTCTGAACATCTGAGTCACTGGTGCAAAATGGGGCGTCAATGGGAAGGATGGGAACAATCTAATGAGAAAGGTAGAGTTATTCTGTATTGAAACAAATGCCAGTTTAGCTTACTGTTTTTAATGTCAGAAACAGCCACAAGATGTTTCTTTCTTCCCTCTTCTCTCATCAGATGTGAGCCTCTAGATAAACAGATGGCTCTACTTATCTAGATGCTGTTCTCCCAAGCCACAGGCATGCACACATGGAGTTAATGAGTTGCCCTTGAGCTAAGCTTATTTCTATTCTATGACATCAATAGAAACATCATTAAAGAAACTGACCCTGCTAATAATATTCATTTCTGAGATTCCACTGCCTGTTGGGACAACTCAGGAAGCAGAAGAGTTCTATCACATCGAAGAGTCTAATGTTTGGTCTCATAAGCTCCTAAGATGCTGTAACCTAGAAGATAATACAGATGCATTACTGTGAAGCCCGTATCCTGCCAAGATGGAACTGGTTTAAACTGGGCTCAGCAGAATACATATATAAAGAAGTAGCAAACAGAAAATGGACTTTGCCTCCTCCTCAAATCTTAAAAACATGGCATTATGTTTGTCTTGCTTTAATGATCCCAGTTCAGTGTTACCATACATACCATTCACGTTACCTCCCATAACAATTATTTAATGAGTGACTAGAAAATTTATGTTTCATCTTTTTTTGGTTTTGTTCGAGATTTTTGAGATTTTATCTTTACTAAGTATAAATGTAAGATATAAAGTTGTGAATATAGAAACAAGAAATTGAAAACACGAAGGAAAATGGATTTCCCCAGCACTAGACCATAGATTCTCGGGGTGGCGTGGCTCAGAAAGCACAACTATTTGAAACACTTGGACTTTTCCAGGATGAGCCACACCTTCCTCGTTCCACTCTATTAATCTCCTGCTGCTGTTCTCGGTTTCAACCTCAGGTTCTCCTCAACGGGAGCTAACGGAAATAAGCTCTCCACTCACAGCCCAGCAGAAGGGGATGCCATCCGCTGAGCCTTTCGTCCTTGTGACCACCAAAGACAACCACTCTGCTGAGACCTTCGCCTCTCGTCAACACCTACTCTTGGTCAGTTCTTCCCTGTATTATCACCAGTAGTTGAGGAAAAGTCAAACCCAAAGCCACAAACCCAAACCAGAACAAAAACCCAGAAACATTTTTAAAGGAAAAGAGGAAAAAATTGAGAAAAGTGGACTCTAAATATACTCTGATATTATATTCAATTCAAATCCTAAAGAGTGATGACTTTGAAGCCCATTAAAAATTAACCAGGAAACAAGAGAGATGGCTTTAATGATTAAGAGCACTCACTGGCCGGGTGGTGGTGGCACGTGCCTTTAATCTTTTGGGGAGGTAGAGACAGTTTATTATATAAAACCCTTTATAGCCCATGCGTTCCTTAAAACCACGTGCCCAGACTCACATTTAATACTCCGCCTTGAGTGATTTCTTCATGTCATTTCTACACGGTCCTCACCTTCAGACCTTGCTGTCGTTCCACGAGCTGGTCGTCCTTCCCAGGACACAGCTCTCCTCCTCCGTTCTTCACCTTAGGTTGTGCATCATCTGCTGCTCTCGGCCTGTCTAACTCTCCTTAACCCTGGAGGGTACTTCGCTAACCTGTCCATTACTTTCTCTACTTACTCGTGTTTCTGAAACTTGACAGTGAGTTCACGAAGAGTGCCTTTTATCTGCGTGTTCCAGGTGACCAGAACTCAGCAAGTGCTCAACAAACGTGTAGAAAAGATTTTGTATGAACCTAGTATGATTTTAATAAGCAAGAAGAGATCAGAACTTTCTAAAGATCAGATTTTTATTTTTTTAAACGCACAAGGTATAAAAATATCATGAGTGTTTGTGAACAGCAAGTAGCTTGAATCTATACAGCAAATCCCTTGGGCTCCAAACTCATTCATTCATGCTAACCATGGAAACCTAGCTGGGACCTAGAAGCATTGTTGGTGACTGAGATGTGAGAAAATAGGGTGGCAAACAGGACAGGGCTCTCACAACCCAATAGCTGAACATTGAGATGTACTGGGAGAAAGAGGGGACTCGGTCTGTTGGTTCCCAAGGACTGTCAAGAGCACCATCATCACTACCATGCAATTCTTTACTCTTCTACTTTGCTGTTCTCTAGTCCTGGCTAACGGCCCTGATTGTCTTCTCAGAAACAAACTGATCAAATCAAGTCTTTCACTTCTTTAGTAATTGAATATTATTATTAGTGTTAACTTTTAAGGTGTCACCTTTTTTGTTGGCTTATATATTAAAACCATAACCAAATTAAGTTTCTTTCAAATGGCTGCTTAGTTTGTTTTCTGTTACTTTGATAGAAAACCACAGTTTGGGTAATTTATAAAGGAAAGAAATGTATTTACTATAGGCTAGAGTCTAAAACATCACTATAGAGGTACTGTCCACTGGTGAATGCCTCCTTGCCACATTATAATACAGTGCAGTGCATCATGTAGAACAAGGGAACATGTATGCTCAGGTCTCCCCTCCTCTTCCCATAAAGCTGCTAATTCCACCAAGAGGGTACTTCCCCCATGAAGTCAGCTAAGCTAACTGCCTCCCTGACGCTCCACCACTAACTACCATCAACACATGCATTTGAGGACTAAGTGTGTGACACTTGAAACCACAGGAAGTAACTTCTGTTAACTTCTTGAGGATCAGCAGCAAAAATGTACACACACACCCATACATACATGCTTGACTATCTTCACTTAAAACACAAATTCTGTGTGTATGTGCATGTATCACCCACAGTAATAGTGTGTGTGTGTGTGTGTGTGTGTGAGAGAGAGAGAGAGAGAAGAGAGAGAGAGAGAGAGAGAGAGAGAGAGAGAGAGAGAGAGAGAGAGGTGGGATTCCTCTCTACACATACATGCTGTGAATACCATTGGTTAATAAAGAAACTGGCTTGGCCTGATAGGGTAGAAAAGAGGTAGGTGGGGAATACTAAACTGAATGCTGGGAGAAGGAAGGCTGAATCAGGAGAAGCCACGTAGCCCTTCCAGAGACAGACACTAGAACCTTAACCAGAAAACCACAATCACGTGGTGTTACACAGATTAATAGAAATGAGTTAAATTATATGTAAGAGTTAGCCAATAAGAAGCTAGAGCTAATGGTCCAAGCAGTGATTTAATTAATACTGTTTCTGTGTGATTATTTCAAGTCTGTGCAGTTGGGAACAAACAAGCAGCCTCCTACTACATGTGTGTGCATACATACATCACCCAGAGTAATAGAGGGTGTGTGTGTGCGTGTGTGCATGTGCATGCATTCCCATTATTTACTTCTCACTTTTAGTCATCTTAGACCTTCAGAAAGGTTAGTTGGCTAGGATCTCTCTGACAAATTCATCCCTTAAGAGTTTTAAATGGTCAAACATCAGCAAGCAGTGTTTGAGACTGCATACTGTTCTTTCAGAGGTCCAAGTTCATTTCCCAGCATTTATATTGGCTGGCTTATAGTCACCTGTAATTCCAATTCTAGGGGATATGATGTCTTCTCCTGGGCTCTGCAGGCACCTGCACTCACACATGCCACACATATACCTAGAATTTAAAAAATAAAAATAGATAACTCCAGTTTAGGGGATCCAATGCCCTCTTCTGGTCTCTGCATTCACCAGGCATGCATGTAGTACATATACATAGGTGAAGGCAAAACACTCATAAATAGAAGATAAACATTTTTCTAAAAACAAAGTAAAATTAAATCTTAAAAAGTTAAAACTACCCATAATTCTAGAAATTCATGGGAAGCAGCAAAATAAAACTTCTAATGCCACAAGAAAAAAAATTAATACAATTTGAAATATGTGCAATATATACTATAGCATATATAGTACGAGATAAGTATGATATATATTATAAATCTATTATAATATATTTGGTTATGGTTTTAAAACTCACAAGAACTGGTTAGAACCTCTGAAATTTAGTTGCAATGTTTAATTCTTCTCTAGGCACACTGCTGGTACCCTAGACCAACTAATATCATTGTATTTTTCTAATACAATGTGGTGGTGTCTAAGGTGTTATATAAAGTGAAGCAAGAATTAGGAACTACTGAATCGGACAATAATCAAATGAGATCTCTCCTATTACCTGCATCACATTCCAGTCTGCACTCTAAGAAGGCAGATTTAATACACTATAGCACTTCATTGCCCTGCTATACATGTTATTTTTATATTTAACCAAGGAATCATATTATTTGTAATAGGAACTATTATCTAAAGCATCTTGCATAATTCTTGCCTAATAGAGGAGGCCATGTTACTATATACAACATACTTGAATATGTTTGGTTGCACATGTTCCTTAAGTCTATGAATTCTAACCCAATGAGGTACACATGAGACAAAGGCCTGATGCTGTGATTAGAACTCTACTCTGGTTCTTCAGCCTTGTGATGCCAATAAAGAGTCTTTTCTAAGTTACAATGCACCTATAGAATACTTTCCCTTAAAAATAAATGAGACATTTGCTTTCAATTCAGGAGTTTATTGCAAGAAGACAAGTTCAAACTGACCCACTGAAACAGCTTGTAGGGGTAAATTCCGAATTGGCGTTCAGGATGCAAGGCTGAGTATTTTGTAGAATCCCATCTTAAGACAAGTTGCTTTGGAAGCTGCTTAACATAAATATCTTTTTATAAAATATGTTGCTTTTTTCAAATCAATTGGGAAATGACATAAAATTTAAAGAGAATTAGCCTAACTCACTCTGCTGTTGTTGAAACCTTTGCAAGGCAAAGGAGTAACGTGTAGGGGCTAAGGGGCGGGTCAATTATCTTGAGGTTTTTATGTTTTGTGGTATATTTGGAATTCAGATCAGACAAAGGTTTAAATAGTTCTGATAGTTTACGATCTGTCTTTGAGTGAATCGATGATCTCTGGCCTGTTATGGGTACTGATACAGAGGACTGCAGGTAGATGGGCTGTGAGGAGTCTTTCTTTTTTAACTGGTAGTTCACATCCTACCTTAGTATAGCAAATGAATCTCATCCTTTAGTCATAAACTCTTTCTTATCATGCAAGAAATGCAGCTGTAAGCACAGCATTTGGGGAGCCAAGAAGACCCTATTGAAAACCAGAGCAAGGTTGTCTGGGAAGAAGCATCGAAGGCAGTAAGGAAGAGCTGACACTGATAAGGGCCCTGAGAGCATCAGATTCTCATGACTTCAGCAACACTTAGTTAATTTCAACCTGTGTGTTATGTAGTTGATACTGTCTGGACACTATTAAATAATATTCCTATTGTTAAACTCTAATGGGTGAACTCCTATGGTAGTGATTTTTAAAGCCGGGACTGGAACCTGGGCCTTTGGATATTCGAAGCAAGCTCCTCCATTGAACCACATGCATACAGTTATATCTATAGGTCAAAAAGCTAAGACCTATTCCTTAAAAACTCTGTCTTACAAACTTTAGCACAGATTCTCATGCTAATGATTTCTACTCCTTAAAGAAAACCAAATGGTGGTTCATATTAACCAAAGAGACTAAAAGAATCCCAAGGCTGCTTTTTAATTGAAAAACTTTTTTTTTTTTTTTTGAGATAGGTCCCACGTAGCCCTGACTAGCCTAGAAGTCACTACATAGTACAGGCTGGCCTTAAACTTTTGGTAACCATTCTGCCTCTGCTCCCAAGTCCTAGAATTGTAGGCATGTCCAGCTCAAAACTTCTGTTTTTAAATTACTCAATGAATTAACAAGTGTCTTTCTCAACACACTCACTTCAACAGCAGTAGACACTTTGTATTGAGCATAACATTTCTGAGCTCAGAGCCCTTTTCAGATTTTTGCTGTTGCTGTTATTCAAGAAAGAATGTTTTGTATACTGTTTACAATCAGGCTCTACCACATCAACAGGCTATTAAGTATTTATTTATATCAAGCGACAAGTATCCCATTTCAAGCAAATATTCTTGAATATTACCTTAATAAAAAAAATCTTGTCTTTGAAGTTTGAATAGAGAACCGGGTGAGATTTCTTTTTCCTTAGATAACAGTAGTCCCTTTGTATGCACCATACCATGTAACTCTCCTCTGAAACAGTATGTAACAATGTCACTAATCAAGCATTGTATACTTTTCATCAAGTATTGAAACACTTTCTCACAGGCTTTATTCCCATGCCCCTCTCCTAACACCCTGCGCTCTGCATACAAGCTGGCAAGTGCTTTCCGTAGGTGATACTCAGCTCTTGTTGGTTATCTAGGAGACCAGATTAATAATAATGTTGTGGTGATTGAATGGCAAGGTCACTGGGTTACCTAAGAGGTACATTCTGCAATATGTACATCAGTATCTTATTTGATATGAGCCAGACAAGCTATTCTACATACTATTCTTTAAAATATTTATCTTTAAAATAATACTTTATCCATTTTTTAGCCAGTCTGTAATGATTGTCTAAAACTTCATGAACAATCCTTAAGGTTCTGGAAGGCCAAACTAAAGTGAGCATGTGACTTGAATTTATAATGAAGCATCAGCGTACTAGTGATTATGTCATGATGAAATAAGGTCTCAAGAGGCCACTACCCTTGTCACTACTGCCATATCGAATAATGACTAGATACAATGAGAAACTGTCCATCATAGGAATACTATTAATGACAGGGCTTGCTTTTTTATTAAAATGTAAGAATACAAATAGCTTATATCAGTAAAATACAGTAGCATTCAGGCTCTAATATCAACATTAAATCAAAGCCTATGGACAGAAAAGAGACTTGAGAGATGCAGGTGAGGGAAATAACTTGTCACTCTAGATAGATTACAGACAGCTACCACAGGGGGGAAATAATAAAATGGCAATAAAATTCATTGCAGTACTTTAATGTTTTGAGGAAAACTTATTAAAAATACAGATTTTTAAAAAATCTTACATTTTGGATAGATATCATCACCTACCTTTCTAACAACAGTAGGAGCAGACAAAATTGTAAAAACGCATGGTACTTGGGCTGTGTGCTACAACAGCATGGGCTGAAAGCCCTGGCACACTCCTACTTGGAAGGTAGACTGTGGCATGGAAGTTATGTCAGGTTGGTTCCAAAATGCAATACTGGGTCCCAGGCCAGTGCTAGGCTGTGCCCATGTTAGCACAGCTTTTCCAGCCATGAGAATATAAATCATAAAGAAAAAAATATAACCAACCAGTCATTTGAGACAGCAAGAAAGGAAAGGAAATCAGTTTTGTAAAAACACTTTTCCCTCTTTTTTAAGCTTCTTTATTTACTCCGGACAGTTAACAAAACAGTGCTCAATAGTGAAGTAAGCAGATTTTACACTCACTATTACTGTATGGATAGAAAGAGCCATGTGCATTTTTGTTTGCATACATCATCCCAGATCACTGTGATATGGCACTCGAGAACAGACTCAGAGGCACAAAGTCAATAAATACATTTAACACTGTCAAGCATTCAAAAGATAAATGCAATCAAATAGCAAAAAAAATCCGTTTGTATCTTTGACCTTTCCAAGGCTGTGGAGAATCTTTTCACATGTCAGAAATCTCTATAGCAAAGATTCCTATAATAGAAGAAAAAACAGATTAAGGTTTCAAAAATAACTCTAGCATACTTTAGTAGCGCTTGGGGTTTCCCCCTTCAGCCTCTGTGAAGGGAAATGGATATAGTGAATTTGTTCATGCCATGGAATACTACTTTAACAAAGAAAGAAAGACACATTGACATGTGCAACTTTCAAGGTTGTCATGCACATTATTCTGAATGAAAAAAGCCAGACTCAAAGGTTGTGTTCTATATGTGACTGAATTTGCACAGGATCCTCAAGCTGAGAGAATTATAGTACAGATAAAAAGTTAGCTGGCCTTCTGCTAGGGACACAGGAGATACAGATCCTAACTTTAAAGCGATGGGTACCACAAGGGAAGACTGTCTTTTACAATTAATGCTTTTAAGTTAGTGTTTCACACATATATGCTATTATACCTGTTTCTCTTTGTACCCCTGCCTCAGTGTCCCCCTCCTCATTCCCACTTCTCCCATCTGCTGGTCCCTTTATCCCCTAACAGCTGCCCCTTCTGCTTTCTTGTCACATGTATTCCTTTCTTCAGATCTCCTCCTAAGTAAGCTATTTGGTACTGATTGGACAACTCAGTATTTAGTTATTGCAAGAGGTTTATATAAAGACTGCACATGTATGTATAACCATGCACACACAAATGAATACATTAGGGGAATATTAATAAACCCTGTGTAATAACTTATACCAGTGCCCATTTCCTATTTTTCAAGGTGGTATTGCTGTAGGAACGGGAAAAGATATTTGGGATTCTCTGCTCTACTTTATGGCTACCTCTAAGACAATAATCATTAAAATTACTTGTGGTTCAGCCATAGATGGACATTAAATATTTCTCAGCAGTTAAAAGAGACATGTAGGATTCTAGATAAGACTCAAAATATTATGCTGAGACTAAGTCAGCACCAGAGGCTACCTACTGTATGATATCAGTTATTTGACAACCTGGAAGAAAGAGAACTAGGGGCAGAGAAGACAGAATTGAACTTGGTCCTCTGGAAGAGCAGCAGGCTCTCTTAACTACCTAGCCATCTCTCCAGGCTCAGGGATAACATCTTAAGTTGACAGTGAAAGATGAATTTTAAAAGGAGGGCTAAGGGTATATTATTAATGAAAGTAACAGAAAAGATACAAACCTTTCTAATTATTACAAGAAATTTGAGTTTTTAAAAATGAAAAGATCAAATGGGAAAATATAGAAGACAGAATAATATAAACAGCAAACATAAGATATTGTGATGGATTTGAGACCAAATGTAACAGTCACAGAAACAGTATAAAATTAAACTTTTTAAATTTAGTAAAAAAATTTCAAATAGCTTATAAAGCAAAATGTAAATCAATACTTTATAAAATAGATACAGTAAGTCAGAGAGATCGAGAAACAGCTGAGTAGAGGTATTTACCAGGAAAGTGGAGACAATAAGAGGAAAGGATCAGCAGCTTGAATATAGAGTTTTAGACACCAGGCCAAACAAAGAGTGTAAATGTTTCAGAAAAGAACACTTCATAAAAGTTACATGCCACAGGAAGACAGTTCAGAGTGCTGGTGCAGCAAAAAACAACAAGCCATATATAAAATAATCATCTCCTGTCAGAGCTGTGCCAGTGTGAGGTATAAATACTGTGCTAGAATAAGAACCATAATGGAGGAAAGAGATCCCCACGACTGTTCCACTGGAGCCGTGACTACCCAGCAGACAGATGTTCTATTTGTCCAAATGAAAGAGGAGGGCATCTTTCCAGTTCCGTTCAGTTCAGTTCAAGGGCCTGAGCTGGAAGGTGACCAACAGGAACTGGCTGTTCACAAGTGATACTGAGCTCCAGGATGGATTGGCTGGGGAGATGGCTCATTCGATAAAGTGCTTGCCTTATATTTATGAAGATTCTAGTTTGACCCATAGAGCTCAGAAAAAGGTGGGCATGATGGTTTACATTTGTAATCTTGGTGCTGGGGAGGCAGAAACAGGAATCCCTAGGGCTGACTAGGCTTTGATTCTGCAGGATGGTTCGTAACTTTGTATACCTCCAGTTCCAGGGGACCTGATGCCCCCTTCTGGCCTCTGCAGGCACCAGACACATCACTGGTGCACATACANATATATATATATATAATAACTTTTTAATTGGGAGGGGGTGTTTTTAAATATTTCATTTTTAGTATTTTTAGACTATTAGAGAAGACATTGTGACCACAACTGGTCATAATGAGGTATCAGTGGATCATGGGGGAATAAAAGGACAAATTTAAGTCAATCATGAACTTGGCATTTGGCTTAATGTCCCCAGTACTTGGGAAAGGTAGGCTAAAAAGGTAGAAATGACGGCCTGCAAACAGATCCTGAACTTTCTAATCAGTCTATTTTGAACTGATGATGCTGCAGAAATTCAGAGGGTGTGTCAGACACACTCTGGGCTGAGCAAGTCAGTCAGGAATGTTGACTACATTGCTGGTGTTGGGCCTCAGCTCTCACAGCAACATCAGAATATACAGATAGAAACTGGGGAACCACAAGACAGCGGTCTGTGAGGATGCTTTGGAACTGGAGGTACTGGCTGCATTTTCAGAGAGAAAGAAGTGTGATGGGGAAACATGTAGTAGTGTAGGTACATATTTCTGTATATAATAAAACAAATAGGACAAAATTTAGCAACAGAGGATTGAGAGATATTTTTACTTTTGTAACTTCATACAAATTATAAATTATTCCCAGATAAATTTTTAAACATTTGTGAAATATATCAATAAATCTAAAATAAAAATAGTAAATACTTTCCTATTTATCCTATGGTGCAATAGCAATTAACCCACATTTTGTAATAAATGTACATGGAAAATAATACAGAAGTAAACAGGAATTCAGACTTTGACAGTATAGCATATAGGCTGATGACGCAGTTCAATGTACAGTGCTTGTCTAGCATGTATGAGGCCTTAGCTTTGATTCCCAGTATCACAAAAAAATAAATGAAACACTATGAATAAATATTAGATAAACCTTAGAGTTATTTCATTTTCATACAATATTCATATAAAACTCATTTATAGATAAAACCCTTTCTTTTTGTGCCACCACAACTTAGTAATCAGTTTTAGTATCAGTCTCCTTGCTCCCTCAAATCTCCTTGTGAGCACTGCTACATGTGCCCAGGGTCCTGTGCACACTTACTCTTCCAATGATCGGTCAAGGCCTCGGTCAGGAGATCGATGGTGAACACGTTCTGGTGAGTGACACTTTGTATTTGGCTTCACTGAACTCAAATGATAAGCATTACTTGAGTAATTCTGGCGGCGAAGTTCTTGGACAGCCCTTTCCCTAGAGCAAAATAATGAGGCTTTTAAACTTACATTCAGTGACATTATTAAACCTATCATAAAACTGTAGCTCAACTCAAACATTAAAATCTACCCGTGATGAAATAATAAACTTCTTACTGAGCCAGAACACCTGTAACACTAGCATTCTGGAGACAGAGACTGGAGGATCATCAGTTTGAGGCTAGCCTGGGCTAGAGCGAGACTCTTTCTTGAAAACAAACAAACAAAACCCACATGTACGTACACACAGACTAACAAAATAAAACCTACTGCTAGCTAAGGAACATGTTTAGGCAGAGCATTGCACAGGGATTAACTTACCTTTCAAATCGTTCTGTCCCTAGCTGTCTTTTAGTAATGTCCAAATCTGCTTCCAACTGTGTTACAACATTTCTGAACTGGGCCACGTCTCTACTCTGGATAGCCCTACGCAAAAGAAAAGAGTGATAGCTGATTAAAATCACAATAGCCTGTGACTCCAAGAGTATATTAAACCATATTGACAACGGCATCTTAGCTGGATCCAACGTGATTTTTGCAACTCTCTCTCTCTCTCTCTCTCTCTCTCTCTCGCTCTCGCTCTCGCTCTCGCTCTCTCGCTCTCTCGCTCTCTCTCGCTTTCTCTCGCTCTCTCTCGCTCTCTCTCGCTCTCTCTGTGTGTGTACACATGCTGGACTTGCTCCTGTTTGTGTGTATACTATATATGTGTTGGGGCAGGCCAGAGGCTGACTTTGGGTATTTACTCAGTCACTCTCCACTATTCTTTAAAGGGTCTCCCAGCTGGACCTGGAGTTCATCCATCTGACTACGCTGTTTGGTCAATGAGTTTCAGGGACCTGTCTGTTTCCACTCCCCCAGTGCTGGGGTTACAGCTGCATACTGCTGCTCCTGGCTTTTACATGGATGCTGGGGATCCAAACTCAGATCATTATGTTTGCATAGCAAGCATCTTACTGACCAATGTAAAGCCTCAGCTTCACACTGTGATTTTTATGGGCAAATTCAAGGGCATGTTTTAGATATATTTGAAGTACAAGCATTATTACTTGAAAAGCCTCAGCGATCCCAGTCTTGCTCAGTTAATCAAACCTTCTTATCTCTGTTTCTATATACACAAATGTATCATCTATCTATGTTATTCATTTATGTAAATGCTCTTTATAAACATACTTTTTATGGAAGTTTCCCACATTGGCCAACTCCATGTCACAATATTTAGCAGAAGTCTAAAATGGAATACATCCTCTGCTTCTTTACTAAGTCTGAGGAAGGGACCCTGAGGACCTGCTGAAGGTATCACAACAGCCTCACTGACTGGAACTTACAAGAATGACTCAGTCACAGTCAAGAGGACCCAAGAGGAAACTACCCCTGGCTTGGGGGTCCCTTATGGCCAATAGCTCCTAGGAGTGGCTGACTGCTGAGAAAATGACCACCATGCTCCCAGATACCAGGCTCAGGTGTGAAGATGGGCAGGGTGACACGTGCTATGGATGGGCCACAGAGGCTGAGCTTTCATTAGAGGTGACCACTTTTTTTTTTAACAATCTTATTTTATATACCAATCCCAGTTCCTTCTCCCTCCTATCCTTCTTCTCCCCCTACCTACCTCCATGCCACCCCCATCCACTCCTCAGAAAGGGTGAGCCCTCCCATGGGGAATCAACAAAGTCTGCCATATCACTTGAGGCAGGACCAAAGCCCTCCCCCACTGTATCTAGGCCAGCAAGGTATTCCTTCATACAGAATGGGCTCCAAAGAGCCAGTACTAGGGATCAATACTGGTTCCACTGCTAGTGGCTCCACAAACTGCAAAAGCCACACAACTGCCACCCGCATTCAGAGGGCCTGGTTCAGTCTTTGCAGGTTCTCTAGCTGTGAGTCCGGAGTCAGTGAGCTCCCACCGGCCCGGGTCATCTGCTTCTTTGGGTTTCCCCATCATGGTCTTGGTTCCTTTGCTCATAATATTGTTCCTCAGCTATGACCAATTTTAATAAACTTTCAATACCCAGGCAGATGTTTCCACTTGAATATCAAGCTAAGTATTATTGGGGTAAGATAAAAATTCTGAGGGTGTGCTCAGTGTTTTGTGGGTTCAGTTCTTCTGGGCATCCAGTACACACCTTTATAGACACAGGGGACTATAATGTGACAAATAGAGAGACAGACAGCAACACTAGATGACCCATAAATGCAAAAGTCCTCCAAGTTTCAGAGTGCTGTCTTTACGTGTCCTAAAGACAATATTTTAGATCAGACTACCTATTACATTCAAAACAATCAGCAGAGACTGTTACATTTAGAAACCTTAGGTCAGAAAAACTATACCACAGATTTAAATCTTAGGCAAATCACAATACTCCTGATTCTCAGTCTAATTAATGGCCAATTGTGGGCTCCAACCTCCAGACCTGCCTTTAAAATTCTCCTCAGTTATGAGGTGCTGAGACCAGCCCTCTGTGCTGCTATGCTGCAGCCGACTCACATTTTGTTCTCTGCCAGACAAAGGTGCTCCTTCAGAAGCTGGATCTCAGACTCCTTTTCCTGCAGCGCTATCTGGGACTGGTACTCTTTGTCTCGGTTGGCCACCAGCAAAGCCTCTAGATTCTGCATGGAGATCCTCTCGTTTGTCATCTGACTCCTGAGCAGTTCTATTTCAGAGCGCGCGGAATCCAACTCATTCTCCATCTGTGTGACGGGAGGACATCCAGACTTACTCCCATCCACTCACTTTGTTATCTGGAACACGTGACTTTAAATTTCTCACTGTGAAGTTGTCTGCACACACCACAACACACCCGTAGGGCCACTCTCCCCACCCCTCAGGCCATATCAGATAATTCACTAATTTAAAAGTTCTATCAGTCTTGAACTGCAACCAGTTTCCATTTCCAGTTTTAAGACTTTTTACATCGTTCTGCAGAACTGACATTGTCTGGAACTGGATGAGTACATCTAAGTGCCCTGTGACGCAGCCTTGTCCTCTGGAGGAAAGGAGTATGAGGAGTAGACACATTCCATCTCTCGCATACACCTAGGGAAAACTTGTGCCTTACAAGGTATCCTGAGCTCAAAATATTCTCAGTAAGCAAAATATTTCTTCAAAAGGACGATTATCAGTTAAAAGAAAGCATGATTTCTTATCAATAATACATGTTATAATAAATTTTTGTTTTGTTTTGTTTTTTGGATTTTTCGAGACAGGGTTTCTCCGTAGCTTTTTGGTTCCTGTCCTGGAACTAGCTCTTGTAGACCAGGCTGGCCTCGAACTCACAGAGATCCGCCTGCCTCTGCCTCCCGAGTGCTGGGATTAAAGGCATGTGCCACCACCGCCCAGCTATAATAAATTTTATATGCATTTAAAAAGCTAGTTATGAAAGACAAACTTTAAAAGTCAATAAAAATGAAGTTACTAGGGGAGGGGCAGGCACCTCAGTGGACAGAGAGGGAAAGAACTTCCTGAGTTAGTAAATGAACTCACACAAATTGAGGAATGAAAAATAATGATCATAAATTTTTCAAAAGAAGAAATACAATTAAATAGCAAATGCATGGGAAAAAAAGGAAACTCTGTTCCAGTTCACTTTCTGTGGCTGTGATAAATACCACGACCAAAGCCAACCTGGAGTGGATTCATCTGTCTGATACATTCAAGTGATAGTGTTACTGAATGACATAGGAGCAGAAACCATGAGGAACGCTGCTTACTGGCTCTCTCCTGTTCAGGCTCAGTCAGCTTCCTTATACAATCCAGGGCAACCTGCCCAGGAGTGTCACTACCCACTGTGGGCTGGGTCCTTCCACATCAATAATCATCAAGACACCTCCCACAGGCAAATATGATCCAGGCAATTCTTCAATTGAAGTGTTCTCTTCCTAGGTGACTCGAGGTTGTTCCAAGATGACAATAAAACTAACCAGAAGTTTTAAGGGAAGTAAAGACCCTACCTGGACCATTTATGTGGTAATTTGGACTAAAAATCTGTGCTTACTGGGACAATGGATGCTGGTGACCTATGGCAGAAGAATATCTAGGATTAATAACAGACCAGCATTATGAAGGTGGCATCTCCTGCGAATAGAAACTCAGAGTAAGTGCACAGAAGCTGCAGTCAAAGGGATGAAGGAAATACCACAAGCTGGCAGCTGAACTTGGCAATGTGTAAGAGTCATTCACATGGTACTGGTTTTGAAGGCATGAAAGTGTCATGGAGAGGAGCTGGGGCTTGGCCTTGTCTAAAAGGGACTGAGTCTCTCTCAGGGAAGCTATAAGAGGTCATTAGTGAAGGTCTTGTAGTTTCAGTTCCAATGAAGACCCCAGGGTTGAAGGGGTCAGAAAGAGAAACTGAGGCTTGCAACAGTATGTTAGTCTCAGAATCCCCAAGAGAGGTCACTAGTGAAGGTAAAGCCTAAGCTGCAATGGAGACCCCAAGACCATGATACATCTACTAAAGACAGTGTAGTAGAGACATCTTGAGCCTTGGAGACAAATTATTTGTTTTGGGTATGGCTGAGCTGGACACATCGGCTGTCCAAGTCCTCTAGAGCCCAGAAAATTATATTTAAGCCCCAAATGCTGAACAAGGGGCTATGTGATTTTTATTTATATTGGTAATTTGGGTCTTTTCTTTAATCTAATTATTCCTATATCCTGATTCTTCTCTTTTGGAACAAGAAGTATTTAACCTGTTTTTTAATTTTATAGGAGTCCATAGACAAAATACTTTGGATTCTTAAATAGACCTTATGATTTAAAAGTACTAAAAAATTTAAAGACTGTGGGACTTCTAAAAGTTGGATTGCATTTTGTCTTACATTAACATGTCTAACATTAATGTGTAATCTTGGCAACAAAGCAAGGAAAAGTTACAGTTAAATAGTGATGTGTTTGCATTTAAGTTGACAAGGGCTGAATTGTACTGGCAAGTTTTTATTGTCACCTTTTTACAACCTAGAGCAAATTGGGAAGAAGGAACTTCATTTGAAGAGTTATCTCAATCAGATTGATCTGTGACCAATCATACATATGGATGATTGACATGGAAGACCCATACCACTGTAGGCAGTACCATCCTTAGGCAGGTGAACCCTGGCTGTATTAAGAAAGCTACATGAGGGGCTGGAGAGATGTTAATGGCAGAGGCTGCTCTTCCAGAGGACCTGAGTTTAATTCCCATCACCCACATGACAGCTCACAACTGTCTGTAACTCCAGTTCTAGGATATCCAACACCTCTTTCTGGCCCCAACAGGCAACAGGCATGAAAGTGGTTTATAGACATACATTCAGGCAAAACACCTGTCTTAATTACTGTTCTGTTGCTGTGAAGAGTCACCATGACCAATGCAATTTATAAAAGAAAGCATTTGCTAACAGCTTTGGAGGATTAGTCCATGATCATCATGGTGGGGAGCATGGTGGCAGGTAGGCAGGCATGGCACTGAAGCAGAAACTGAGAATTTATTCTGATCTAAAGACAGAAGCAGGGGAAACTGGGCCTGGTAGTGGGCTTTTGAAAACTCAAAGCCCAATCCCAATGACATACCTTCTCCAATAAGGTCACACCTCCCAATACTTCCTAAAAAGTCCATCAACTAGGAACCAAATATTCAAATTTATGAGCCTATGAGGGCCATTCTTATTCAAACCACAACACCAATACATACAAAATAAAAACAATTAAGAGAGGAAGAAAGAAAAGAAAAAAAAGAAAAGAAAAGAGAAAAGGAAAAAGAAAAGAAAGAAAGCAGAATGACCAAAAAAGAACAATCCAGTAAGCAGTGTTCCTCCATTGTTTCTGGTCCAGGTTCCTGCCTTGAGTTCCTTTCCTGACTTCTCTTCACAATGGACTGTAATTTGGAAGCATAAGGAAAAATAACCTCTTTCCTCCTCTAAATCGCTTTTGGTCGTGGTATTTATGGCAGTAACAGAAAAGCAAACCAGGAAGCTTGCTAGTAGCCTAACATATAAAATGAAACAAGGTGCTATTTCTAGTTCAGAGTTTCCCACCCTGACACCCAACGTACCCTGACAAACACACTTTAATTTGAGTAACTCTGCTTATGGAGCTGCTCTCAAGTATTACAGGATGCTCAGCACTGTCCCTGACCTCTACTTACTAGATGCCAGCAGCATTCCCCACTCTGGTCATAACAACCCCAAAGTACATCTAGATATTACTAAAGGTTTTCAGTTCAGTTTAAAGCCAACCAGACACTGTTCCAGACTGTCAAACTGGTAACTTTGTTGTCAGGATGACAACATGAAAAGGACAAGAACAATCTTCTATAATTTGCTGACAAAACTACAAAATAAAGCAGCACTTTCTGACAGCAATTTTATTGGGGTATTGTTAATATACCTTATAACTCATACATTTAAAGTATTCAATAACTTCAACTTACTATTATCAAATATTAGTCATTGTCAAAATCTGTTAGAAAATTTTCATCCTTTCAAAATACATCCACAAAATCTCAAAAGCAGAGTTGCTTAAACAATATCTAAACGATGACACTAGTTGACATGATACTGTGAAATGAGGAAACCCCACAAGAACCCACCCTAAGAAACAAACACACTGATATATTATCCCATCTCAAATGGTCATCCCCAAACGTATGTAGATATTAGCAACACCAAACAGGTTCAGTACAATGTGTGCGTGTGCGTATGTGTGTAACACAGAAACACCTATCATGCCACTTCATTTAAGCATCATATTGGAGCCTGAGGATCTGTTGAGAAATGTTCTCCTTATCTTCCAAAGGGTTACACATTTTTGTATATGCATATCTTTAAGGGAATTCACACCCAAAGCAATCTAGGCCTCAATTTGCTTTCTGGAACTTTTCAAATTACTATTCAAGATTTATATTTGTTTAGAGGTTTATCCAGTGTGGTGGTTTAAAGGAAAATGGCCCCCATCAGTTCATAGTGACACTATTAGGAAATATGGCTTTGTTGGAGGAAGTGTGGCCAGTGTGTCTTAGTTTCTCTTCCTGCTGATTATCGATCTGGATGTAGAATTCTCAGATCCTTCTCTAGCACCATGTCTGCCTGCATGTCCCTATACTTCCTACCATGACAGTGTGCTTGAAAATGTGTGCGGGCTTAGGAGAGGAAAGAGAAAGATATAAGATACAGTCTTATATCTAAAAACATTGTTTTAAAATAATAAAGTCCTTAAAAAGGGGAGTAGAGTAATATAAAGGAAATAAGCCATGTAAAGATGGAAAATACACAGAGAGTCTGGATTATATATATTATTGTGTTGTCTTTAAAATTTTTGACTGTTAAGAGACATTTGATTATAAAAGCTGATAGATTAAACCAACCTATATATTTTAAATATATCTTGACTTTAGGGGGCTGGAGAGATGGCTCAGTGGTTAACAGCATTGCCTGCTCTTCCAAAGGTCCTGAGTTCAATTCCCAGCAACCACTCGGTGGCTCACAACCATCTGCAATGAGATCTGGTGCCCTCTTCTGGCCTGCAGGCATACACACAGACAGAACATTGTATACATAATAAATAATTACTTAAAAAAGTAAATTAAAAAAAAGAAAAGAAAAAATATTTTGACTTAAAAATTTAAGTCAAAAGATATGTTACTTTGAGAAAGAGGTTATGTATTTGTTTCCACAGGAAATAAGAGACTGTGAATTCATTTTGGGTTAAAAAAATCAGCTTTGATAGAGGAAGACCTCTTGAAATATCTCCAGTGGGAGTACATGGTCCACATGATCCAACATCTCAGATTTCCTCTGTTGCAATTTCCTCTGATTTCTTTATTCAGAACAGCCTCAAGGAAAACTGACTGAGATGATTCAGTCTCACAGAATACTCCAGTCAGGACTTGATCATAATCCTAAATTTTCCCAGTGTCCCCCAAAGATTACTAGTACTCCCAATTGACAGGAAGTAGGCTAGAGAACTATGACCACATTCCCAAAAATTGGATTATGGATGTTTGTTTATGGGGTTGGTTACAAATTGTTATTGGTCATAGTAAAAAAAAAGGCTAAATAAAATAGTTAAGTTCAGAGATCTCTTTCTAAAAGAAGGGGCACATGATATAGAAATAGGATAAAAGAATAAATTATTGACTCTATTTTAATCCAAAAGAACAGCTATTAATCTCAGGATATTTAACATTGGTATAGATTTTGGTTTATTGATACAAATTTAAAGTTAATTTTGCTATGCTGTATGTATATTTCTACTCTCATTTAAGGTATGGTGCTTATACAGCTCATTTAAAATGTATGATTAAAAATACATACTAATAGTATTCTATAAAAGTCAACCTTATAGTCAAGTTAGGTATGTTTTCAAGGTCATAAACAGATATATTTAGATAAATGATCTTTAAACACTTCAATGATCTACAGAATATGGTATTTAAGATGTTTTAATAACATAAGGTTTTTATAGCAATAAGACACATCCTCTCCTGGCAGCACTAATGCACTTCAGAGAGGATCATGACCATCAAAGAAACTCTGTATTGAGTTTGTTTTTGTTATGGAAAAAGCTAGCCCTGTGGGCAAAGAAACTGCCCTTGTCTCAACTGATGACAGTTACTGTCCAAACTGGACAAACAGAATGCAAAAAAAGGTGACTTTTGAACTTTGCCAAGACAAGGTAAGACAGTCCTTCAAAATTCCCTTATATATCACGAATTCTAATTGTTCTTAATAGAAAAAGCTTGAAGTCAGCTACCAGGGGGTGAAACAGTACAGCCAGCCACTAGAGAAACCTTTTACCTCTACCAAATCCTCAGACCAAAAAGGTGATCTTATGCTTAGAAGACTGTGTCCTATGACTGACTGCTTCACACTGTACCTCAGACTGCATACTCAGACTGCAATGAGCTCCTGTCTCTTCCTGCCTTATATTCCTCTCTCCACCCAGTCATATCACTCTGTCTCCAGCCCCGTAGTGCTGGGATTAAATTCATGGGATCCCAAGTGCTGGGATTACTTTGTGTGAGATGTTTCTCTTTTAGACAGATTTAATCTCATGTAGCCCAGGGTGGTCTTAAATTAACAGAGATCCTTCTGCCTCTGTCTCCCAAGTTCTGGGATCAAAGATGTGTGCCACCACTTCCCTGACCTCTGGTGGCTTAGCTCTGCACTCTGATCTTCAGGCAAGCTTTATTTGTTAAAACACAAACAAAATATTACTACACCCCTATTCACAGGAAAGTCTGTCAGATATGCTAGGCCTGTAGGCCAGAGTTGGATGACCCAGTATTAAAGAGAAACTTTAGGTGGCTGTCCAGATAGCTTGAGGTACTTGTCATTTCACCTTTCTAGGGTCTTTGATTAAGTTGAAGACTAGATAGTTATATTTTTCTTTGGTTATGATAAAAGACAAATTAGGTATAAAACTTTGGGCTCACAAAGATAAGATAGGTAATAGAGTATCTTCTCTAATTTTGCCAAATACAAATAGACTAGATATTGTAACTGTGATTCTTACCTGATAGTTTTTGTTGTATATAATCTTACTATGTTAAAGTTAAAACCTTTCTTTTTAATTAGACAAAAAGGGGAAAATGCTGTGGAATAATCCTCTTTTACACTGTAAAAGTTTATCACTTGAATTGGCTTAATAAAACACTGATTGGCCAGTGGCCAGGCAGGAAGTATAGGCAGGGCAACCAAACTAAAGATGATAGGAAGGAGAATGGCAGAGTCACAAGACACCAACCAGTTGAAGAGGTAGCAGGAGATAAATATGACATCCTAATAAGGTACCACTACATAGCAGAGCATAAATAAGGGATATAAGTTAACTTAAAATGTAAGATCTAGTTAGTAATAAGCATGAGCTATTGGCTGTGCATTTATAATTTATATTTAGCCTCTGAGTCAATTATTTTGGAAGTGGATGCTGGTTATTTGGAAACAGTTGGGTGGAAAAGAAACATATGACTATATTCCCCATTGTTACTGGATCTTGAAATGATAAAATTACAGAAGTGAGGAACTGGTTAATGGCTCACAGAGGTTAAGAAGCATAAAGATAGGATACAGTAAAGAACTATGTAAATTCACAAGAGTGAAATATGATAGATTCTGCAATGGAAATTCTCTTGTTTTTTTCCTGGATCAATGTTAATACTATAATTATATCAGGCTATAGTTTTGTAAGATGTAATCATTAAGGAAAACTAGGTAACAGGTACTCTGAATAATTTGTTAAATTAGATGCAAAATTATCACCTTAAAATCATAGATAGTCTCAGTTACCTTCTGCTGCTGTGGTAAGATACCATGACTAAGGCCTCTTATAGAAGAAAATGTTTATTGGGGGCTTGCAGTTCAGAGGTTAGAGTCTATGGCCATCACAGTAGGGAACACAGCTGCAGGCAGACAGGCATGGTGCTGGAGCAGGTGCTGAAGCAGGAGCTGAAAGCTCACATCCTTACAGGTAAGAGGCAGAAAGACTGCTAACTGGGAATGACATGGCCTTTTGGCAACTCAAAGCCCATCCTGAATGACACACTTTCTCCAAAAAGGCAACACCTTCTAAACCTTTCCAAACAGTTTTTGAAAGCATTCAAACATATGAGCCGATAGTGACCACTCTCATTCAAACTAACACAGATTTTTTTTTTTTAATCTCAATGTTTTTGACAACTGAAGAAGTATAAAAGTAGAGGTATGATCCTGGCATTTGACATCATGGCTTACTAAGGAGATGAAGACACAAACATAAATAGTTCAGTGTCACAGCAGTTAATGTCAGAAATTCTGTTGAAGTACTGTGGAAAGAGGAAGCTACAAAAAGTACAGTAAATATTTTTTAAATTAAATTGTTACAAAGCTTTACGCAAAGTTCTGCTAATGGCTATGATTTAAAACTTTAAGAAGATTACTAAAGGATTGGACTTTACTTGCAAGTGGCATGCTATTTTTATAAGCTATGGACTTATAACTACTGATACTTCAATTTTATATTATTTCAATTGATATAGTAACAAGCTAAGATTTTTCCAATTAGAAAACATCAAGTAAATTTTTAAATAAAAGGTGATTATCTCATTTTTAAGTTTTACAGTAGCAAATTAATCATTAAAAAGTTCATGGTGAAATTAAGAAATAATTAAGAATAAGTGAGGAGTTGAGCAGATGGTACTTCATTAAAAGATTAATAGTAGATTCTTATAAAATAAACTAGACTCGTGATTTTCAAGTGCATCACAAAGGGTGGATTAACAAATTAAGAAATTCAATAAGGTTAAGTAATAACAAATATCCAAGGTGGCCAAGGTTGGCTGATATTTCATATAGATATACAGTATCTATACACTAAGAGCCAGATTCTATTTCTCCAGATTTATGTCCAGGCAGTTCTTCTTAAACATATCACACTGCTCACTAAAAACACTATTTTCACTCAAGAGTCTACATGGACCTCTCCATCATTACCTCTGTGGGATGCCCCATCCACCAAAGTTCAGCTACTGCTGAATTCCTTATGGATACCTCCTATTTCTCTATTTATATCAAATTATTTATATGCCAATATTTGGAGCATGAGCCTGTACGGTTTGAATATCCCTAGTGTATGCACAAAGTAGGTACAACCAACTGCATTACAACTTAAAAGACTTCATCCAATTACTAGATCAATTTAGCTAGAAAGAATACCATTCAGTTTATAATTTAGCTGAGCAAGGCCCATGGTTTTCTGCTCACAGCTCTGTCAATGTATTTTATAATTCTGACTAAACACAATCGCAAACTACAAATTCAAAGGAAGATTTTGGGATTTTTTTAATGTTCTTGAATTCTTTAGAACACAGTTGTCATAAATTAACCTTTTAAACTTTAAACATAAAATTTAAAAGCATAATAAAAACAAATTCAAAGCTAAAAGGCATACATATTTGATATAGTATTTTATAAAAACAAACATCTTTTTCAAAATTGTAAAAATGCTCAAGTACTAGCAATTCTCGATGTATTACATACCATTTCAATTTCCTGATCTTTGGCAACCAGCTGTCGATTAAGAAGTTCTTTGCTCGAGTCAAGTTTAATGCAGAGCTCCCTTGTGGAAGACAGGTCTGCAAGTGCAGACACCTTTTCAAACTGAACCTTCTGAAGCTCCTCCTCCATCTTCACCAGAGACTTGTGTAGAGTTGAAATCTGGGATTTGTAAGAGCGCTCTGCATTTAAGTGCTGTAAGGACAAGACGATTATATACACAGATGTAAATATTTTAGCTGTAAGGTCACCATGGACAACAAAATAGAGCAAATCTTTCAGCACTAGAATAGAAGACCTTGGGTGATATGGGTGCTGATAGGATACACAAAACATTCTGTGAGAGATAATTTGGGGCTTCAAGTTTAATTAATAAATCCTATGAGTAGTGTAAAAGATGCAACTGGGAAAAGAACTGTTTCCTATGAAAATGCCTGCAGGTTCAGTACCAGTGTAATATATACAGTTTGGCCAATAGTTGTATCTGTTTGCACAATTTACATGGCCTACAAATGTTGCTGCTGCCAAAGACAAAATGGTAGCCACTGCCACGTTCAGAGAATATTTTCCAATTCTTGACTAACATAATTATATCAGTCATACTATCATAAAATGAGGACTGATCATTTTCTAGCACTAATACTTCTGAGAGAAAAAGCTCTGAGCAAGTACAAATTAAACACAACCAATTATGGAAAAAGCATATTTTAAAAGCCATGATATGAGATTCAAGTTACATAAATGCTTTCAAATGTTCAAAATAATTTCACTCCCCACACCTCCCCCCCCTCAGGCATGATGCTTACGTAAGTGCCCTGCCACCTACAGAGAAGTATTTGTTTGCTATAATGTGAAGATAACAGAACTGGAAAGCAAAGACTGTGTGTTCTTTAACAAGTGCTTTTACAAGTCTAAAGCACTAAAAATTGTTCCTGGCACATGTTATTTTTGCTGTAATTCAAGGTCCCCTTCACCCTCTTGATCTCCCTTCCTTCTGTAGTCATTCTTACTCATTCTTCACATCAACCTTCTAACCATCCAACTGTCCACCCACCCCTCACATCTTTGCAGAATACTCTGTATGCTATAGTAACTGTGCCTAGAGACAAAGTCAGTGGAAAGCAAAATTACTTCTGCTCTCACAAAGCTTTACTGTTGAGGGAGTCCTGTATTAATCAAATATGTTACAGATAGAAACACACTAAGAAACTATTTCTGGAAATATCAGGGGAAAAAAACCTGACCTACACTGAAATAATCAGAAAGTCAAGAAAGCCTTCCCTAAGTAAATGACTGAGCAGTGAGGAGACAAATAGCGAGAAGAAGCATTTCAAGCTGAAAAAGGCAAAGTGCCGCAGCTCTGTTTGGATGCAAGAATAATATGTTCCAAGCACTGAGAGAAGGCTGGTGTGCCTGGAGCTTAATGCTCACAGAGAAAAGTAATAGGAGATGCTTACAAAACACAGTGAAGCAGGTTTAGTAAGCTGTGATCTTCAATGTTGAGGGTGATGTAATCAGACTTCTAGGGTTTTGAATGATCACTCTGGATATTGTAGGTTCTACTAAGATGACTGAGTAAGCTAAGGAGAAAAGTCTCAAGATAAAACTGAAAAACAAAACATTTTGTTTTGATACAAGGTCTCACTCTGCAGTTCTGGCTGGCTTGGAACTCACTATGTAGACCAGACATAGACCATGCTGGCCTTGTACTCAGGAAGTTCCACCTGCCTCTGCTTCCCAAGTGCCACCATGCCCTGCAACATAACATTTTTATTAATTCTACATATGAGCTTACAGAGAAGAGAGAAATTCCCTCAAAGGAAGCAAAGCAATAGAAAAGTTTTCAGCTCAGCGATACAACACCTTTTCTAGCAAACGTGAGATGATGGGCTTAATTGCCAGTAAAACACACACACACACACACACACACACACACCAAATAAAAAGGACCATGACTGTAACATCTACATAATATGGGATTTTTGAATAACGTACTAAAAATAAAAAAAGGCTCTAGGAGGAAAATCTATTCAGTCATAAAGAAACCACTGAAAGTATATCTGGACCTGATCTTTGAATAAAAACACAATTTCTTCTGTGATAAACATAAACATTAATTCTGACTTGATTTTAGAATAGCACTTTATTCATCTCTATTTCTAAATGTTAGCATAAGATTTGTCCCCTGTTCAGTGATGACCTAGAGCCACTTTACAAAAACAAACCCACCCTCCTGCAGGGATAGCACCACACTGAGACCACATAAAATTCCGTGGGGTGGAGGATTCTGCTTAAGAAAAACTTCTAATATAGGAGGTCAATGGAGGATCAGAGCAACAGAGCAAGACCTCACTTCCAGAAATCCACATTACTGACCAAAATATTTTCACTGGCATGGCAAAATATACTGGAAAATACTAAAGACATTAAGGAAGAAATCTGAAAGAAAAAAGTAACACATGGAAAAAATAGGCACATTTTAAAAATAATTGAATAAAACTTCTAGAAAGAAAGGTGGTATCTATAATAAAAAGTCTTAACAAAACTATCAAGAACAAACTAGAACAAATGAAAAGGGAAATGTGAACTAGAAAACAAGGTATAGAACACAAACATGCAGAAACTATGCAAAGACCAATCAACAAGGGAAAATGATTCAAGATACGCAAGAGTTGAGGGAACAGCAGAGTGAATTTGAAAACAGTAATGTTCAAGAAGTAATAGCTGAAAAATTTCCATAACTAATGAAAGCTACAAGTACTCTGAATGAAACAGAGGAAGAAAAATCCAAAATATCAAAGCCAGAGAGAACAAACCTAGGCACCCGATAGTAGATTCCAAACAATGAGAAAGAGAAGACTATAGTAAGAACCAGTGGCAAAGGCAGACGTCTGAGGAATAACAGCAAGAATGAAAACAGACCTACTAACAAAAAAACCAGGGGTCACTATGTCAAAGATTTATTTTTATCTATGTGTATGTGTGTATGTCTATGTATATGTACACTACAGGCATGCAAGTACCCCTTGAAGCCAGAAAAAGGCATCAAATTCCCCAAAGACAGTATTACCAGCAGCTGTAAACTGCCCATCGTGGGTACAGGAACCAAGCTTGGGTCCTTTGGAAAAGCAGCCTGCATTCTAAACTACTGAGTCATCTGTCTAACCCTTATCAGGTTATTATTAAAGTTATAAAGAGAAATATTCTCAATCTAGAAATCTATGATCAGCTAAACTAACTCTCAAGACTATAGGTACACTAGCCATTTTTAAAAAGATAGAAAAAAAAATGAACACACTGGTTTCTGCAGGAAGGAAGGACAGAAGAGGAACTAAGTAATAAAGAACCAGAATACAAGAAGCAAGTGAACACAGGTCTTATAAGCCTATAGGTAGATGCAAACAGTACTGATCACAAGAGCAACAATAATTACTTATTGGAACATATAAGACAATGTGAAATTAAAATAGTGCATGAGAAGATCATGAAAATGTAGGGGAGGTGTGACAGAAAGCACAGGTGTGTGCTACTGAGGAGGATGTGGTCCTCATTAGTCAAATATTCCTAGGGAGTTGGTCATATCAACAATTATAACTTTAACATCTAAAGGAAAAAATATAAAATGTGTAACTTCTATATTGATGAGCGGTGGCAGCCAAAAATGTGTAAAGAAATATGTAAGATAGAAAAATGGAAAGAAACAAAGCAATCATGATAAACGGAAAGCATGAAACAAGCAATGGTAAAACTAAATGTACTAGCAATGTAAAAGCTTAATAGTTAACAGAAAGATATTACAGATTTTTAAAAATCAACCAAGCTGGCCTTTGACACAGGCCTGTAATCTCAGGGATCAAGAGGCAGAAAGATTGAAAGTTCAAGGCTTGCCTGGACAACTTCACAAGCCTCTCTCAAAATAAAAAATAAGAGAAGGACTAGGGAATGAATCAGTGGTAGAGTGTTTGTCTAGGCTCAGTTACTGGTAACATACACACACAAAAGGAATTCAAGGTTACGTAGCAAGTTCAAGGCAAGCAAGTGCATGTCAAAATGGTCTCAGAAATATAACTCACAAGTGAATACAAAATAACATGCCAGACATGTAAAATTTCAGAAAAGATGGGTCCACAGCCAGAATGAACATGAATCATTGTAAACAAATATAAAACTGCAGAGATGACAGTACTAGAAGACAATATGAGGAGCATGCAGGGCCAACTCTGGGGGAGGCCATGTTGTATGGGTCTCAGCTTTCAATGTGCACCTGACCCTGAATGACTTCATCTTACATAGCAACAGCCTTGATCTGAGTAACTTCACTTGAAGCGCCAAGCAGGAGTGACTGTTGTGAACCATTCCTTTACACTGTGTGACGATGTGTCGCTGTGACGGGTTTAGTAAAGAGCTGAATGGCCATTAGCTAGGCAGGACTTCTGGGGTCAGAGAGCTCTGGGAGAGAGGAAGGAAGAGTGGCAAGCCAGGGAGGAGGAAGTAGGATGGGCAAATGGAGATAAGGTAATGGGTGTGGGAAAAAATGTAGATTTTAAAATATGGGCTAATTTAAGGTATAAGTAATAGTTAGAAACAAGCCTAAGTTAAGGCTGAGTTTTTATAATTATTGATAAGTCTCTATGTCATTATTTGTGAGCTGGAAGCCCAAGGAAAAATATGTTTACAAGTGACTCTACATTCTCTCCCTCTCTCTCTCCCTCTCCACGTGCCTGCGTGCTCGCGCGCGCGTGTGTGTGTGTGTGTGTGTGTGTGTATGCATGCAAGTGTGTGCATTCATAGCTGTGGAGGTGAGAGGTCAACATCAAGTGTATTCCTCAGTCATTTTCCATGTCATGTTTTAAGATGAAGTCTCTCACTGAACCTGGAGCTCACCAAATCAGCTAAACTGACTGGATACTGAGCTCCAGTGATCACACCAATGAACAAAGATACCAGAAACTATACCAATCATATCAGAAATATCAGACTCCTAAGCCTACCAATCAAAGCACATGCAGCCTTACTGAAGAAGAAGGTCTTCTGACTTGTCAGTGATTTCTCATGAGTCTTGTACAGAAAAATTGCCAAAGCAAAGGACTCCTGTCTCTATCCCTGACCAGCACCTGAATCCTTCCCTGAGTAGCTCTGCACTCAGGCTAAGAAGATATCTTATCTGGTCCCCTAAAGGCTCTTCTGTGTCAGGTCTCTACCTCTGTCTTCAGATGTAAAGATCTTTCTGATCTCTACAGTGTTTTAAACTCTTTTTGGATATTTTCGGATAATTATGTATAACCCATGTACATAAAATGTAAAGTGTAAAGTACTAATTACTTATTAGTAAACAAGAATGGAATAAAACAGCTTGTGGCTGCCATCAGCTAGCTACCAAACAAAATTGGTATTACTGGGCAAATAGCAACTAATAAAAATGACTTAGGTTGTGAATGTATTATTATTCAATGAATTATGACATTGTGTAAAGACAAATGTGCTCATCTGTATTTGCCATCTAACACACTCATGACACACAAAAATAGCAACTATACAAAAACAGAAAGAAAAGACTTAGAAAGATACAGAGTCTTCATAATCTGTGGAAAAGCATCAAGTGACCCACACACTTGTACTTTAAATTCCAGACTCTCAGAGGAAAGGTAAGGGGAAAATCTCGAGTAAATAATGGCCAAAGGTATTCTCAATGTGATGAAACCAAACAACCATGAGTGTAAATTATTAAATAAAAGGATTATAAAGATCTACTATGCCATTAAATTAATGTCAATGAAATTAGAAAATTCCTGCACTAGAGAGATGGCTCAGTGGTTAAGAGCACTGTCTTCTCTTCCAAAGGTCCTGAGTTCAATTCCCAGCAACCGCATGGTGGCTCACAACCATCTGTAATGAGATCTGGTGCCCTCTTCTGGCCTGTAGGCATACATGCAGACAAAATACTGAGAATATTGTATACATAATAAATAAATAAATCTTTTTAGAAAGAAATTAGAAAATTCCCAAAAAGCACAAACTATTAAAATGAACACAAGAGAAACAGAACAGGCCCATAACAAAAAGAGTCTGACTAGAAATTTAGAAACTTCCCACCAACACAGGTTCAGGTGTCTTTAGCATTGAATCTACCAAACCTTTAAAGACTTGGCACCAATTATATACAAACTCTTACAAAAACTGGAAGCAAAGGGAACGTTTCCAAGTTATTATATACTAAAACCATACAGGTTGTCATAAGAAAAAATACTAGAAAACCAAATGTTAACACCAAAAAAGAATAATAATTATACATAATGATCAAGTAGGATTTCTCTTAGGGGTGCAAAATTATACTTGATACCATGCATAAAATTTAATCCAATATGGATCGAAGACATGAAAGAAATTGGGGTAGCTGGTTGTGATAGCTAATGGGTACATTGTATCTTTTAAAGATGATGGAAATGTTCAAAAGTGCTCATTTACAAGATCATAATTCTAAATATTCTAAATACCACAGAATATACTTTAAATATGAGAACTTTATGACATAGATCTCATTCTCAATAAAGGTATTACAGAAAGCTGTAAATGTGTAAGGTTGCAAGCCTGGTGTGGTGGTACATGCCTATAATCTGGGAGACATAAGCAGGAATATCATGTGTTCAAGGTCGCTTGAGCTATACACTGAGATACTATCTCAAAGAAAAGACAGAACCCATCACGTCCTCAGGGTGATGATATTACTGCTAAATGGACACAATATCAAACTGCCTTCTAAGATATGTGCAGCTTTCAGTCCTCATCAGAGGAGCATCTCTGTGCAGGGGACAGTGGTCAAAGTACAGAGAATAACTGTCTGGAATGTCAACCATAAGTGAGACATATATATATCACACTCTTCCCTTAAAGCTCAGGAAACATCATGGAAGGGGGGATGATACACACTTATAAAAATATTTCAGACTTACCTTTTTAGAATGACTTGTGTTTTTAAATTGGCATATCATATTGATGGAATATAATACATGGATATAATATACAAGAATCAAATCAGGGTATCAACAGTTGAGTCTCCTTTGATATTAATTTCTGATCAAACTCACTAGTCACTTACTGCTGAAAGCTACAGTAACTTAGAACACTGAGGAGTGTTATAAGCATCTCCCCTCCCCTGGCTGGACTCTGGAAACAATACCCACTTTTTCTCTACCCTTCCTTTCTTTCATCTGTCCCATCCTCTACAGAAGTTTAAATAAAAATATCGGAAAATGTCTTTTGGGTCATAGGACATTAAGGAATTTCTTAGAAAACATAAGATCATAAATCATATGGAAAAAGATTAATAATAATTCTAAGTACATCTTTTTATCTTGCAAGTAAATGAAAAGACAAGTTAACTATTAAATCTTCAAAAGGGCTGTAATCAAGAATATAAGAGGACTCCTGTCACTTGATATGGAAAACATAATTGAATAGAAAACAATGTATACATATTTAAGAAAAACTCATTTGATGGGCTGGAGAGATTGCTCAGGGATTGAGAGTACTTCCTGCTCTTCCAGAGAACTAAGGTTTGAATCCTAGCATCCACATGGCTGTTCACAACCAGCTGTAATTTGTTCCAGAGAATCTAATGCCCTCTTCTGGCCTACATGAGCCCCATGTACTCATACACCCAGGCAAACACTCATGCACATAATTTTTTTTTAATTCTTTAAATTTTTTAAAGAAAAATCCATTCAGAAACCCATCTAAGAAGAGCCGTAGTGGTCAAGAAATACTACACCCTGTCATTTGTTTCTCCATCAGGCATGTGCCACCTGCTGTTGAAACAGGCACGTGTCAGCTTTCCACTGAATTCCCAGCTTCCTGGTGCCGGGCTTCCAGAACCCTGCTGAAGGAAAAGCCTCAAAATCTCAGCCATATTTGGAAGCAGTTCATTTTAAGAGGTCCCACATGTCCATTAAAATATTTTTAGAGCACACAATCCTTTTTAGCACAGAAGCTTGTTAAAAAAATATTTCACTAATAATATATGGAAGGAAAATTTTCAAATTAATTTGTAATGCATACTGTTGTTTCTGAGAGTTTCAATTTTTGCGGTGTTGTAGGATACATTCATCATTTAACTAAATAGTTTTTTTTAAAGAAGCATAAAAAGACACTCAATTTCACTTATACATAAAACACAACTGTGGAAAAAATTAGAGGCTGATAATATTGAAAGTAGTATTTAAGCAAATGATAACCCATGGTTTCTGGCAAGAGTAAACTTTTAGAAGGCAGTTTGATAAACTAAGAAAAATTGTGTGTGTCTTAGATTCAGTATTTGCTTCCAGACATACGCCTAAAGAAACAGAGCCAAGAGAAATAAAAAAGAATGTTTGTTACAGAACATTTTACTATAGAAAAGGGTGAAAATATAAATCCTTAATATGAGAATAATTTAAGCAAGAAAATATTTAAACAATTAATATATGCCACTGTTTGAAGTATGTAACAAAACAGATTTTAAAATGGTTACTGACCTTAAAATGGGTAGTTGCAAATAGATATTTAGTAGGTTTTATCGCTTAAAATTATTTGCAGTGCCAGGAATGAATTAGGCCTCCAAGTGTGCTAGGCAGGTACCTGACACAGACTCAGATCCCCAGGTCTGGTCAATGAAAACGTGCTCACTGTAGAGATGACTCACACTGAAGAGAAGTCTGACTCCCAGCACACAACTCAGGCTGCTGACAGTCACTGGCAACTTCAATTCCAAGGCCTCCAACACACTCTTCTCATGTCCATGGCACTGTACTAACGTGCACAAATATCCTCCTCCTCCCTCTTCTCACACATGCGCATGCGCACGGTCTCACACATGCACAGTTGAAAGTACAAATAAAATCTTAAAACACATACATGGGAAGGGAGAGAGGGAGTGAAAGGAGAGAGGTCTGGGAAGATAACTCAGTCAGTGAAATGCTTGCCATGCAAACATGGGGACCTGAGTTTGACCTCGCAGAAACTACGCTCAAAAAGAAAAAGCCAGGCATGGTGGAGCACAGCTGGGAAAGCAGAGACAGTCCTGGGGCTTGCTGCTAGCCAATCTAGATGAATTCCCAACTCTAGGTTCAAGAGACCCTGTCTCGGGGGCTGGAGAGATGGCTCAGTGGTTAAGAGCATTGCCTGCTCTTCCAAAGGTCCTGAGTTCAATTCCTGGCAACCACATGGTGACTCACAACCATCTGTAATGAGGTCTGGTGCCCTCTTCTGGCCTGCAGACATACACACAGAAAGAATATTGTATACATAACAAATAAATAAATATTAAAAAAAAAAGAGAGACCCTGTCTCAAAATAAAAACAAATAAGGTAGAAAATGAAAATGATTGAAGGATGCCAGATTTCAACCTCGGCCTCCACATATACATGCCAACACACTGACTTGTACACACAAATATACAAAACTGCCAGGCAGTGGTGGAGCACGCCTTTAATCCCAGCACTCGGGAGGTAGAGGCAGAGTCAGGTGGATCTCTGTGAGTTCATGGCCAGCCTGGTCTACAAGAGCTAATTCCAGGACAGGCTCTAAAACTACAGAGAAACCTTGTCTTGAAAAATCAAATATATACATATATATATATATATTTGTATGTATGTATACACACACACAAAATTGACTTGAAAACAGAAAACATTATATATCAATTGGTGCATAGAAAGAGTGTGAAGTCATAAAAAGCAGCTAGAATAATATGAAATCTATATGCACACACTATGGGGGTGAAAAGTTGTAGTTTTAATGTCTGGTTTCTTTTCATTTATTTGTGTTTGTGTGTGTGTGTGTGTGTGTGTGTGTGTGTGTGTATGCGCACACACATGCCACATGAATGCTGGTATCCATGGAGGCCAGAAGAAGGAGTCAATCTACTGAATCTGGAATTACAGTTGGTAGGAGCCACTGCATGTCGCTCCCAGGAATGGATCTCAGGTCCTCTAGGTGATTAGCAAAAGTTCTCACCCCACTGAACCACTGCTCTTGCCTCTGATATTTTGTTTCTTTAAACAAAGATATATAAAGCAAGTGTGGCAATATACTAATGTTATTACATCTGCAGGACAGAAATAGATGTTTTATTATTTTTCAAAAATTTTATTCTTTTTGTTTGAAACAGTTCCCAATTTAAGAAAAAAAAAAGCCAACAATTATCCTGGTTGCAGGTACCTAAAAGAACCAAGGTGGATAGGAAAATAAGAGGCTATAATTTACAGTGCATTACATAATTAAACTGCTTGTCAATATATTAAACTTATGAAAAGCCAAAGAAAGCTCCCTTAAATATGATACGGGATGTGCTTTAAGCACATTTCAACAAACTTACTTGCTCAACCTCTCTGTTAAGGGCATCAACTTTTTCTTTTAATCTGTTGCCCTCTGCTTCAGCAGTGATAAGTTCCAATTTGAGGGTATTGTTATCTGCCTCTAATTGACGGGCTTTATTTTCCCAGTTTTCAGCATCTTCGTTGGCTTTTCGGAGTTGTTCCATTATCTGCCGGTTCTCAGATTCCTAAAAAGCAAATCTCGGTATTATTGTCAAACTTTAAAGGTAACTAACATCAAGTGTTTACTGAACACTGTATCTGGACCCCTGGGAAATCACTCACAAATAATCTTGAAGAGATCCTACTTACTCTAACCTAGAAAGATGGCCATCGTGTTAGGAACATAAAGAAGTACTATTCCACCTGCTCCTACAGGTACCCACTCAGGAGAGTGTCCTGATCTTCAGGACTTGGACAAAATGTTCTTGTGCTTCTTAAGAGAGTCTTACCCCGTGACTGTTGGCCGACTCCAGCGGCTCTGAGCTGCTAACCTTCTCATCAGCATTCCCTTGCTCTCCACCACTTTATGGAGGTGTACTGGCCAGTTTCTGCATTCTTTCATATGGTTAAGTGTCAATTTCTTAAGATTTATTATTATTATTTTTAACTGTGTGTGTGGGTGCACGTGCACATTGAGTGCTGGTGCCATTGGAAACCAGAGGTTTGGGGTCCCCTGGAGTTGACTTGGGTTCTGGACACTGACTTGGATCCTCTGAACTAAGAGTGCTTTTCACCTCTAAGCCACATATTGAGACCCTGAGGCTTAATTTTCTTGGTCACAGACTATAATCTCTTTTTGGCTTGCTTCTATTAAGTTGTCAGAAACTGCTCAGAAGTAAACTATCAAATGTATGCTAATCATATAACTCGTGTAGAAGTTGTACATACAGTACAGGATTGTTTGGGCAGCGCAGGGATTGGATCTAGGACTTTGTACATGCTAGGTAAGTGTTTTACCACTGAGCTGTATCTACATTTGTTGGAACTAGATTTTTTTAAATCGTCAAAGTGATACCATAAATGAATTAGTTTAAGTAGGACCTGCTTTCTATAGGGAAAAATTCAGTTCCATAAATAATATACTATGTTAAATAGCCATTAATAACTACTTCAAAATCATATATTAGGGGCTGGAGAGATGGCTCGGCAGTTAAGTGATTATACTGCTCTTGTAAAAGACCCAAGTTTGGTTCCTAGCCACCATGTTGGGCAGCTCACAACTTCTTGTAGCTCCAGCTCGAGGTAGATCAAGTCTTTTCAGGCACCTGCACTCATGTACAGACACACACATACACACTCACATAGAACACATGCACAGAAAGAAAAAACTTTAGTACTGTGGTTTGCCTAACTTGCTCTTTAAACTTCAGTTATAATTTCACTAATATCAGGAACATTGTCCTTCTTGTTAATACTATATTTCTCTATCAGAAATCCTGAGCTAAATGAAATAACCAAAGTACAACAAATTAACACCCCACCCTTTCTAATCAAATGTATGTTCTCCCAGTTAAAATTACCTACTAGTAAGAAACTGATTATGACCCAGTTAATATTGCCATCTTGTGGCCTTAGATTTAAAAAGATCTTTTCCCCGTCTATTGCACTAAAGTTCTTCCTCTCAAGCAAGACTCAGAAGTTCCAAAGCTCCTGAAGGGGATGGGAACAACCTAGGAGTCCTAAGAATGTTTTACTTCTCTAAGTCCTTAAAAATGCATTTATGTACACTATGAGCAAATGTTCAGAATATGTTGGTATACAGATATTAAATTATATGTTAACTAAAATAAGCCATTGAGGGAAGTAGTTTCCACTCACGCTTTTAGTCTTGTGTCGATAACACCACATCTATGATAATGATGCATTATGCTAACATAGACATTTTATCTAATGTACTTAGATAAAATTGTCCTGAGACAAACTGTGCATTGCAGAGCTGACACACACATCTACATTTGGGGATCTCTGAAGTCTCACACACACACATGACTGGTCAAATAGTGACTAAAATATGCAAATTGTTCTAAGAAACAGGTGGTTTAATAATAGTGTGATCCATTCTGCCCTGTCAAACAGTCAGGATAAGCCACTTTTGTCAGTTTTAACAGAAAACGCAGCATTTTGTGCCCCATGTTCTTCAGTTAAGAAGAATCTACTTGCCTTGAGAGTGTACTGTGAATTTAGCACACTGAAATATACAAGTTCTTGAGTGATCTTTGGGACAGGTGAGTCTAAAAGTATATAGTTAATCTGTCACAGTCAAAATTATAATATTTGATTAAAGAAATACTTGATTCACTAGTCTGATGAGTGTAATAGATCACTAAGTTAAGTCTTATGAAAAATTGGAGGTACCATGAGCAAGGAAAAAAATGTGCATTTGTACCTCTGACTTTAATATGTTCTTCAGCTTGTTAACCTCCAAATTCGTATCCTGGACCTTCTGTTTTATATCATTGAGTTCATTATGAGTATCATTCAATTTCTTGGACAGTGCCTATGGAAAAAAGATAGCTAGATTTGACTATAATAAATAAAAATTTCTATATATAAGAACATGTAGACTTTAAATAATTGAAACTGATGATTATATAAAATTAATATAACAACGATATAAACACATATGTGAAAGTGGTAAAGGAACAGAAGCCCAATAGAAAATAGGCAAAGAACCCAGAGAGACAAGATATCATAAGGGGCATAAGTTGGTAACACTAAAATAAACTTCACTAGTAACCAAAGATATGCTAATTAAGACAATGGGATAGTGTTTTGTCTATCAAGTTAGTGAAGAGTTAAAGCTTCAACTGTGCTAAGGAATGGGTATTTCCATGTATTATTTACTGTAAACAAAATTTTCACAAAGAAACTCTGTGAACCATTAACACAGAAATGTATTTAGGCACTTTCAAATATTCATAAAAAGAAAAAAGACATTCTCTGTATTTGAAATATAAAACATTCTATTTACAATTGTAAATTGCTATGAAATCAGAAAAATACATGTTAAAAGTTAACATAACACTAACTAGATGGTAAAGACACCTGAAGATATTTATTTTTCCTTTTCTCCTTTAAGAAAAAAAAAGTTCTATAATGAACTTATATTTCTGTGTAAAAGATGTGATATTAAGAATAAAACTTCCTGGGGCTGGAGAGATGGCTCAGTGGTTAAGAGCATTGCCTGCTCTTCCAAAGGTCCTGAGTTCAATTCCCGGCAACCACATGGTGGCTCACAACCATCTGTAAAGAGGTCTGGTGCCCTCTTCTGGCTGCAGACATGCACACAGACAGAATATTGTATACATAATAAATAAATAA
>NW_026067903.1:5022477-5023851 GCF_014885135.2 Alexandromys fortis | reverse complement strand
AAAAACTTTATTTAATTTTATGTATGAGTACTCCGCATGTACACCTGAGTGTCAGAAGAGGGCATCAGATCCCGTTGTAGATGGTCATAAGCCACCATGTGGGTGCTGGGAATCGAACTCAGGACCTCTGGAAGAGCAGCCAGTGCTCTTAACCGCTAAGCCATCTCTCCAGTCCATAGTAGCACAGTTTTTATTCCACTAACATTTAAAAAGTATTTGTAAAAACAGTGTGGTAGTTTGGATGACAATGCCCCCCCATAGGCTCATGTGTTTGAATGCTTGTACCCAGCTAGTGGAATTGTTTGTGAAGGGTTGGGAGTGTGGCCTTGTTGGAGTAAGTGTGGCCTTGTTGGAGAAGGTATGTCAATGGGGATGGGTTTTAGGTTTCAAAAGCCCTTGCCAGGACCAATCTTGTCCTCTCTACCTGCTGGCTGTGGATCAGGATGTAAGCTATTAGCTACTTCTCCAAGACCATGCCTGCCTGCCTGCCTGTTACTACCCTCTCTTCCATGATGAACTCTGAAACTGTAAGAAAGGCCCCCAATTAAATACTTCCTTTTATTAGTTGCCTTGATCATGGTGTTTCATCACAGCAATAGAACAGTAATTAAGACAAACAGTATTACAATTTTTAATTTCTATGAAATAAGCAGAAGTGTATATTAAATGTCAATAGTAACTGTAACTCAAGTATCCTGAACTGACCTCAAATTGATTTGCAGCCAAGGATGACCTTGGGCTTCTTCTGGTCCTCCTGCTTCTACCTCCTGAGTGCTGGGACTAGAGGCATCCAGCACCACACCTGGTTTTGTATGGTTACAGGAATCATGTCTGCTTAACAAACAAACACCCTACTAACTGAGATACATCCCCAGCCTCTTTCATTTGGCTTTCTATTTTTTCAAAAATAAAATGTTTAGGTTGTTCACCTGGTCCTGGTTTAACTTTGGTATATGGTATTTATCTAAAAACTTGTCCATTTCTTTTACATTTTCCAGTTTTGTGGCATACAGGCCTTTGTAGTAAGATCTAATGATTCTTTGGATTTCCTCTGTGTCTGTGGTTATGTCCCCCTTTTCATTTAGTTCCTGGGGCAGCTGAGGACAGGGAACCTGAAATGACCCTATCCTATAGCCATACTGATGAATATCTTGCACATCACCATAGAACCTTCATTGGCGATGGATGGAGATAGAGACAGAGACCCACACTGGAGCACCGGACTGAGCTTTCAATGTCCCAATGAGGAGCAGAAGGAGGGAGAATATGAGCAAAGAAGTCAGGACCACAAGGGGTGCACCCACCCACGGAGACAGTGGGACTGATCTATTGGGAGCTCACCAAGGCCAGCTGGACTGTGACTGAAAAAGCATG